>NC_044907.1:43646718-43886086 GCF_001633185.2 Quercus lobata | reverse complement strand
GGTATTCATGCCATGCGTCATTGTGCAACATTATTACATGCGTGTGAATGTGAGATCACCATATGTTAGCTATGGGGCTGGTTTTATTGAGTTCACACGCATGAAACTAGTAATGGACTTAGTTTCCCATTGGCATTGGTTTTGTTGAGAAAATGGTAGCAAGTATGTGCGTGAGAATGTGTTACTGTTTGTTACTATTATTTGCATTCCTCTTCTTATATACTATGAGTTAAGAAAAAGGTTGGACAAGGCGAGAGTTACGAGGTAAAGTGGTTTGACTTTTGAAGCTGGTCGATTGTAGTTGGGAGAGGTTTGTTTTTATAATCGTAGTTGGGAGAGTTTTGACAACTGAGTACCAAACCAAAAGGGACAGAGATTCCAATGTTTGTGTTCATGGTGGATGTTCTACATCTCATGGTACCACATGTTCCTCACACATGGTTATGGACCTTATGGTTAGAAATTGAATCAATGTTCTAAATGGTCTTTGACAACTCTGATACTAATTCGTCTCATACAAATCAAATCTTTGTTCTGAGACAGACGAAGTGCTTGATCACTAGACTTTCACTCTAACGTCTTAATCCATTAGTAAGTATGACTTGCCCAACCAAGTTGGCCTATATAAATGAGATTAACTTGACTCTTGTAAAACATAAGTTACATGATTAGGATATAATGTGGGTGTAAACACCCTCGTGTTAGTGTAACTAATAAAAAGCTTAAGAATGAAATCTTTTCTCCTTTACTTTTCTCTCAAGCTCTTGGAATCTCTTTGGCAAGCTTTTTAGGGTGTATATTTTATGTGCCTTCCTTTAGAAGCAACCACCAACATTAGCGACAAGCCAACATCTCTTTAGGCCATGACGGTATAGTTTACAATGTATAATAGGTGAGCAATGCATGGAAAATTGGGAAAACAAGGTCCATGGCTTTCAAACTAGACATGAGTAAAGCTTTTGATAGGGTTGAATGGAGTTGCTTAGAAAAAATCATGAGAAAAATTGTTTTTCATTCTAGGTGGTTTCTATGGTTATGAGTTGTGTAACTTCTGTCACATACTCTATTCGCATTAATGGTGTCCCTCAAGGGCGTATTACCCCAACTAGGGGTTTGTGTCAAGGGGATCCTCTATTTCCATATTTGTTTTTGTAAGGTTGAATTTATTCAACCATCTTATTGGCTTTATTCCGTGCCAAATTTGCTTGTAATTCAGCATTTAGTAACCCTGTATTTAGGTGGGTTTGATGTAAGGGTAGTGAGTGAGATAGAGTGAAGTTTGCTCAAGAGTGTGCAAGAAAACAGAGTGTCGCGGCTGGGACTCGCGGGTGACTCGGCGCTCCTTCCCACCCCCCAATCTCCATTTTTGCCTAACCCCCCTCTCTAAGCCGCCTCACATTTTTTCCCAGATATCTCTGTCATTTTTTCTTTGGGTGTCTCTTAATATTTTTATTTTGCTATACGTTTCTTGATTATTTTTCTTTCTTAAGTAACCAAGATATATTGAGATCTACAAATTCCTTGGTTATGCCTTATGTATGTATCTCTTCTTAAAAATAGTTTTTAAGTTGATTTTCCATATGAAGAAAATGCCGGAAAATGTTTCCAAAGTATTACCAATCTCTAGTAGAAAAGAAAAAGACTCTAAATAATTTTTTTGATTATACATAATTATATAATTGCCAATACAAATTTAGCTATAACAAAAATTGAAAAAATATTTCCTTTTCATTGGAGACTATCAAAAAAATCCGAAAATGTTACAAAATTTATATTAACTGCATTTAGTATTTCTTAGAGTTGCAACCAAATAGCGGAAAATAAGCAATTTATTCTTGAATTCAGAAATATAGAGTTGGGTTCAAGTTACATTTGATGTAACTCTAGAAAATGTTACGCCAACCAATAACTTATTCTTAAATTCATATTTTGAAAATCCAACCGTTCGATCACATTTCTATATGTTCTTAACATGCATGCTAATTTTCATGACAATCGGATGTAATTTACCATTTGATCTTTAAACTCATCTTTTCTGAATTATTTTAAATTACAAAAACTTGAATTTAAACAATTGATTGATGACATGGCCATTAAACTTTGATCTTGAAATTTTTTAAGCATGAAAAATATATGAAGATAATGAAATCTAACGGTAGATTTGTCAAAATTCACATCGAATTAAGCAATTTAGAGTTAGATTCAAGTTACACTTGATGTAACTGTAGAAAATGTTACGCCAATCAATAACTTATTATTGATTTCATATTTTGAAAATCCAACCGTTGGATCACATTTTTTATATTTTCTTAACATGCATGCCAATTTTCATGCCAATCGGATGTAATTTACCATTTGATATTTCAACTCATCTTTAATGCGTTATTCTAAATTACAGAAATTTGAATTTAAACAATTGATTGATGACATGACTATTAATCTTTGATCATCTTGAAATTTTATAAGCGTGAAAATTATATGAAGATAATGTAATTTAGTAGTAGATTTGACAAAATTCACATCAAATTAAGAAATACAGGGTTGGGTTTAAGTTACACTTGATATAACTCTAGAAAATGTTACGCCAACCAATAACTTATTCTCGAATTCATATTTTGAAAATCCAACAATTGGATCACATTTTCTATATGTTCTTAACATGCATGCCAATTTTCATGCTAATCAGATGTAATTTACCATTTGATCTTGAAACTCATCTTTTATGCGTTATTTTAAATTACAAAAACTTGAATTTAAACAATTGATTAATGACATGGCCATTAATCATTAATCATCTTGAAATTTTTTAAGCAGGAAAAATATATGAAGATAATGTAATCTAACGGTAGATTTGTCAAAATTCACATCGAATTAAGAAATATAGGGTTGGGTTCAAGTTACATTTGATGTAACTCTAGAAAATGTTACTCCAACCAATAATTTATTCTTGAATTTATATTTTGAAAATCCAACCATTGGATCACATTTTATATATGTTCTTAACATGCATGCCAATTTTCACGCCAATCGGATATAATTTACCATTTCATCTTTAAACCCATCTTTTATGAATTATTTTAAAATACAAAAATTTGAATTTAAACAATTGATTGATGACATGGCTATTAATCTTTTATCACCATGAAATTTTGTAAGTATAAAAAATAAATGAAGATAATGTAATCTAGCGGTAAATTTGTCAAAATTCAAAACGAATTAAGAGATATAAGGTTGGGTTCAAGTTACAATTGATGTAACTCTAAAAAATGTAACACCAACCAATAACTTATTCTTGAGTTCATATTTTGAAAATCTAACCATTGGATCACATTTTCTATATGTTCTTAACATGTATGAAAATTAAAATTCCAATTAGATCTAATTTACCATTTGATCTTTAAACTCATCTTTTATGCATTATTTTAAATTACAAAAAATTTGAATTTAAACAATTGATTGATGACATGACTATTAATCTTTGATCACCTTAAAATTTTGTAAGCAAGAAAAATATATGAAGATAATGTAATCTAACGGTAGATTTGTCAAAATTCACATCGAATTAAGAAATTTAGGGTTGATTTCAAGTTACACTTGATATAACTGTAGAAAATGATACGCCAATCAATAACTTATTCTTGATTTCATATTTTGAAAATCCAACCGTTGGATCACATTTTTTTTATTTTCTTAACATGAATGCCAATTTTAATGCCAATCGGATGTAATTTACCTTTTCATTTTTAAACTCATCTTTTATGCGTTATTCTAAATTACAAAAATTTCAATTTAAAAAATTGATTGATGACATGGCTATTAATATTTGATCATCTTGAAATTTTATAAGCGTGAAAATTATATGAAGATAATGTAATCTAGAGGTAGATTTGTCAAAATTCACATCGAATTAAGAAATATAGGGTTGGGTTCAAGTTACACTTGATGTAACTCTAGAAAATGTTACGCCAACCAATAACTTATTCTTGAATTCATATTTTGAAAATATAACCATTGGATCACATTTTCTATATGTTGTTACCATGCATGCTAATTTTCATGCCAATCGGATGTAATTTACCATTTGATCTTTAAACTCATCATTTATGTGTTATTCTAAATTACAAAAACTTGAATTTAAACAATTGATTAGTGACATAGCTATAAATCTTTGATCATCTTGAAATTTGTAAGTATGAAAAATATATGAAGATAATGTAATCTAACGGTAAATTTGTCAAATTTCACATCGAATTAAGAAATATAGGGTTAGGTTCAAGTTACACTTGATGTAACTCTAGAAAATGTTACGCCAATCAATAACTTATTATTGAATTCTTATTTTGAAAATCCAACAGTTGGATCACATTTTCTATATGTTCTTACCATGCCTGCCAATTTTCATCCCAATCGGATATAATTTACCATTAGATCTTAAAACTCATCTTTTATGCGTTATTTTAAATTACAAAAACTTAAATTTAAACAATTGATTTATGACATGGCTATTAATTTTTTATCATCTTGAAATTTTATAAGCGTGAAAATTATATAAAGATAATGTAATCTAGTGGTAGATTTGTCAAAATTCACATCAAATTAAGAAATATAGGGTTGGGTTCCAGTTACACTTGATGTAACTCTAGAAAATGTTACGCCAACCAATAACTTATTCTTGAATTCATATTTTGAAAATCTAACCGTTGGATCACATTTTCTATATGTTTTTAACATGCATACCAATTTTCATGACAATCAGATGTAATTTACTATTTGATCTTTAAACTCATCTTTTATGTGTTATTTTAAATTACAAAAACTTTAATTTAAATAATTGATTGATGACATGGCTATTAATCTTTAATCATCTTAAAATTTTATAAGCGTGAAAATTATATGAAGATAATGTAATCTAGTGGTAGATTTGTCAAAATTCACATCGAATTAAGAAATATAGGGTTGGGTTCCAGTTACAATTGATGTAACTCTAGAAAATGATACGCCAACCAATAACTTATTCTTAAATTCATATCTTCAAAATCCAACCGTTGGATCACATTTTCTATATGTTCTTAACATGCATGCCAATTTTCAAGCCAATCGGATGTAATTTACCTTTTAATCTTTAAACTCATCTTTTATGCGTTATTTTAAATTACAAAAACTTGAATTTAAACAATTGATTAAGGACATGACCATTAATCTTTGATCATCTTGAAATTTTGTAAGCATGAAAAATATATAAAGATAATGTAATCTAACGGTAGATTTGTTAAAATTCACATCGAATTAAGAAATTTAGGGATGGGTTCAAGTTACACTTGATGTAACTCTAGAAAATGATACGTCAACCAATAACTTATTCCTGAATCCATATTTTGAAAATCTAACCGTTGGATCACATTTTCTATATGTTCTTAACACGGATGCCAATCGAATATAATTTACTATTTCAACTTTAAACTCATCTTTTATACGTTATTTTAAAATACGAAAACTTGAATTTAAACAATTGATTAATGACATGGCTATTAATCTTTGATCATCTTGAAATTTTATAAGCGTAAAAATTATATGAAGATAATGTAATCTAGTGGTAGATTTGTCAAAATTCACATCGAATTAAAAAATATGGGGTTGGGTTCCAGTTATAATTGATGTAACTCTAGAAAATGTTACGCTAAACAATAACTTATTCTTGAATTCATATTTTCAAAATCCAACCGTTGGACACATTTTCTATTTGTTCTTAACATGCATGCTAATTTTCATGCCAATCGGATGTAATTTACCTTTTGAACTTCAAACTCATCTTTTATGCGTTATTTTAAATTACAAAAACTTGAATTTAAACAATTGATTAATGACATGACCATTAATCTTTGATCATCTTGAAATTTTGTAAGTATGAAAAATATATGAAAAAAAATGTAATCTAACGAAATTTTGTAAGCATGAAAAATATATGAAAAAATGTAATCTAACGGTAGATTTGTCAATATTCACATCGAATTAAGAAATATAGGGTTGGGTTCAAATTACACTTGATATAATTCTAAAAAATGTTACACCAACAAATAACTTATTCTTGAATTCATATTCTGACAATCTAACCGTTGGATCACATTTTCTATATGTTCTTAACATACATGCCAATTTTCATGCCAATCGGAAGTAATTTACCATTTGATCTTTAAATTCATCTTTTATGCGTTATTTTAAACTACAAAAACTTGAATTCAAAAAATTGATTGATGACATGACTATTAATCTTTGATAATTTTGAAATTTTTTTAGCGTGAAAATTATATGAAGATAATGTAATCTAGTAGTAGATTTGTCAAAATTCACATCGAATTAAGAGATATAGAATCGGGTTCAAGTTACACTTCATGTAACTCTAGAAACTGTTACGCCAACCAAATATTATTCTTAAATTCATATTTTGAAAATCAGACCGTTGGATCACATTTTCTTTATGTTCTTACCATATATGCCAATTTTCATGCCAATCGGATGTAATTTACCATTTGATCTTAAACTCACCTTTTATGCGTTATTCTAAATTACAAAAAACTTGAATTTAAACAATTGATTGATCACATGGCTATTAATTTTTGATAATTTTGAAATTTCGTAAGCATGAAAAATATATGAAGATAATGTAATCTAACGGTAGATTTGCCAAATTTCACATCGAATTAAGAAATATAGGGTTGGGTTCAAGTTAAACTTGATGTAACTCTAGAAAATGTTATATCAACCAATAAATTATTCTTGAATTCATATTTTGAAAATCCAACCGTTGGATCAAATTTTATATATGTTCTTACCATGCATGCTAATTTTCATGCCGATCGGATATAATTTACCATTTGACTTTTAAACTCATCTTTTATGCGTTATTTTAAATTTCAAAAATTTGAATTTAAACAATTGATTGATGACATGGCTATTAATCTTTGATCGTCTTGAAATTTTATAAGCATGAAAATTATATAAAGATAATGTAATATAGTGGTAGATTTGTCAAAATTCATATCGAATTAAGAAATATAGTATTGGGTTCAAATCACACTTGATGTAACTCTAGAAAATGTTATACTAACCAATAACTTATTCTTGAATTTATATTTTGAAAATCCAACCGTTGGATCACATTTTCTATACGTTTTTAACATGCATGCCAATTTTCATGCCAATCAGATATAATTTACCATATGATCTTTAAAGTCATTTTTTATGTGTTATTTTAAATTATAAAAACTTGAATTTAAACATTTGATTGATGACATGGCTATTAAACTTTGATCACCTTAAAATTTTTTAAGTATAAAAAATGAATAAAAATAATGTAATCTAACGGTAGATTTGTCAAAATTCACGTCGAATTAAGAAATATAGGGTTGGGTTCAAGTTACACCTAATGTAACTTTAAAAAATCTTACACCAACCAATAACTTATTCTTGAATTTGTATTTTAAAAAACTAACTGTTGGATCACATTTTCTATATGTTCTTAACATGTATGTCAATTTTCATGCCAATGAGAGGTGATTTACCATTTGATCTTTAAACTCATCTTTTATGCGTTATTTTAAATTACAAAAACTTGAATTTAAACAATTGATTGATGACGTGACTATTAGTCTTTGATCACCTTGAAATTTTGTAAGCAAGAAAAATATATAAATATAATGTAATCTAACGGTACATTTGTCAAATTCACATCGAATTAAGAAATTTAGGGTTGGTTTCAAGTTACACTTGATGTAACTGTAGAAAATGTTACTCCAATCAATAACTTATTCTTGATTTCATGTTTTGAAAATCTGACTGTTGGATCACATTTTATCTATTTTCTTAACATGCATGCCAATTTTCATGCCAATCAGATGTAATTTACCATTTGATCTTTAAACTCATCTTTTATGCGTTATTTTAACTTACAAAAACTTGAATTTGAACAATTGATTGATGACATGACTATTACTCTTTGATCACCTTGAAATTTTGTAAGTATAAAAAATAGATGAAAATAATGTAATCAAACGGTAAATTTGCCAAAATTGACATCGAATTGAGAAATATAAGGATGGGTTCAAGTTACCCTTGATGCAACTCTAAAAACTGTTACACCAACCAATAACTTTTTCTTGAGTTCATATTTTGAAAATCTAACTGTTGGCTCACATTTTCTATATGTTCTTAACATGTATGCCAATTTTCATATCAATCAGATATAATTTACCATATGATCTTTAAACTCATCTTTTATGCGTTATTTTAAACTACAAAAACTTGAATTTAAACAATTGATTAATGACAAGACTATTAATCTTTGATCACCTTGAAATTCTGTAAGCATGAAAAATATATGAAGATAATGTAATCTAAAGGTAGATTTGTCAAAATTCACGTCGAAGTAAGAAATTTAGGGTTGGTTTCAAGATACACTTGATGTAAATGTAGAAAATGTTACACCAAAGAATAACTTATTCTTGATGTCATATTTTGAAATTCCAACCGTTAGATCACATTTTTTATATTTTCTTAACATGCATGCTAATTTTCATACCAATCGAATGTAATTAACCATTTGATCTTTAAACTCATCTTTTATGCGTTATTCTAAATTACAAAAACTTCAATTTAAACAATTGATTGATGCCATGACTATTAATCTTTGATCATCTTGAAATTTTATAAGCGTGAAAATTATATGGAGATAATGTAATGTAGTGGTAGATTTGTCAAAATTCACATCGAATTAAGAAATATAGGGTTGGGTTCAAGTTACACCTGATGTAACTCTAGAAAATGTTACGCCAACCAATAAGTTATTCTTGAATTCATATTTTGGAAAACGAACCGTTGGATCACATTTTCTATATGTTCTTACAAAGCATGCCAATTTTCATTCCAATCGGATGAAATTTACCATTTGATCTTTAAACTCATCTTTTATGCGTTATTCTAAATTACAAAAACTTGAATTTAAACAATTGATTTATGACATGGCTATGAATCTGTAATCATCTTGAAATTTTGTAAGCATAAAAAATATATGAATATGATGTAATCTAACAGTAGATTTGTCAAATTTCACATCGAATTAAGAAATATAGGGTTGGGTTCAAGTTACGTTTGATGTAACACGAGAAAATGTTACGCCAACCAATAACTTATTCTTGAATTCATATTTTGAAAATCCAACCGTTGGATCACATTTTCTATATATTCTTAACATGCATGCCAATTTTCATGCCAATCAGATATAATTTACCATTTGATTTTTAATCTCATCTTTTATGCGTTACTATAAATTACAAAAACTTTAATTTAAACAATTGATTGATGACATGGCTATTAATCTTTGATCACCTTGAAATTTTATAAGTATAAAAAATAGATGAAAATAATGTAATCTAACGGTAGATTTGTCAAAATTCACATCGAATTAAGAAATATAGGATTGGGTTCAAGTTACATTTGATGTAACTCTAAAAAATGTTACACCAACCAATAACTTATTCTTGAATTCATATTTTTAAAATATAATCGTTGGATCACATTTTCGATATGTTCTTAAAATGTATGCCAATTTTCATGCCAATCAGATGTAATTTACCATATGATCTTTAAACTCATCTTTTATGCGTTATTTTAAACAACAAAAATTTGAATTTAAACAATTGATTGATGACATGACTATTTATCTTTGATCACCTTGAAATTTTGTAAGCATGAAAAATATATAAAGATAATGTAATCTAACGGTAGATTTGTCAAAATTCACATCGAATTAACAAATTTAGGGTTGGTTTCAAGTTACACTTGATGTAACAGTAGAAAATGTTACTCCAATGAATAACGTTTTCTTGATTTCATATTTTGAAAATCCAACTGTTGGATCACATTTTATATATTTTCTTAACATACATGCTAATTTTCATGCCAATCAAATGTAATTTACCATTTGATCTTTAAACTCATCTTTTATGCGTTATTCTAAATTACAAAAATTTGAATTTAAACAATTGATTGATGACATGACTATTAACCCTTGATCATCTTGAAATTTTATAAGCATGAGAATTATTTGAAGATAATGTAATGTAGTGGTAGATTTGTCAAAATTAATATCGAATTAAGAAATATAGGGTTGGGTTCAAGTTACACTTGATGTAACTCTAGAAAATGTTACGCCAACTAATAACTTATTCTCGAATTCATATTTTGAAAATCCAACCATTGGATTACATTTTCTATATGTTCTTAATATGCATGCCAATTTTCATGCCAATCAAATGTAATTTACCATTTGATCTTTAAATTCTTCTTTTATGCGTTATTTTAAGTTACAAAAACTTTAATTTAAACAATTGATTGATGATATGGCTATTAATCTTTGATCATCTTGAAATTTTTTAAGCACGAAAATTATATTAAAATAATGTAATCTAACGATAGATTTGTCAAAATTCATATCAAATTAAGAAATATAGGGTTGGGTTCAAGTTACACTTGATGTAACTTTAGAAAGTGTTACGCCAATCAATAACTTATTCTTATATTCATATTTTGAAAATCCAACCGTTGAATTACATTTTCTATATGTTCTTAACATGCATGCCAATCGGATGTAATTTACCGTTTGATCTTTAAACTCATCTTTTATGCGTTATTTTAAATTACAAAAACTTGAATTTAAACAATTGATTAATCACATGGCCATTAGTCTTTGATCATCTTGAAATTTTGTGAGTATGAAAAATATATGAAGATAATGTAATCTAATGGTAGATTTGTCAAAACCCACATCGAATTAAGAAATATAAGCTTGGGATCAAGTTACACTTGATGTAACTCTTGAAAATGTTACGCCAATCGATAACTTATTCTTGAATTCATATTTTGAAAATCCAGCTGTTGGATCACATTTTCTATATATTCTTAACATGCATGCCAATTTTCATGCCAATCGGATATAGTTTACTATTTTATCTTTAAACTCATCTTCTATGCGTTATTTTAGAATACAAAAACTTGAATTTAAACAATTAATTGATGACATGACTATTAATCTCTGATCATCTGGAAATTTTGTATGTATAAAAAATAGATGTAGATAATGTAATCTAATGGTACATTTGTCAAAATTCACATCGAAGTAAGAAATATAGGGTTGCGTTCAAGTTACACTCGATGTAACTCTAAAAAATGTTACACCAAACAATAACTTATTCCTGAGTTCATATTTTAAAAATCTAACCGTTGGATCACATTTTCTATATGTTCTTAACATACATACTGATTTTCATGCCAATCAGATGTAATTTATCATTTGATCTTTAAATTCATCTTTTATGCGTTATTTTAAACTACAAAAATTTGAATTTAAACAATTTATTGATGACATGATTATTAATCTTTGATCATCTTGAAATTTCTAAGGTTGAAAATTATATGAAGATAATGTAATCTATTGGTAGATTTGTCAAAATTTTAATCGAATTAAGAAATATAGGGTTAGGTTCAAGTTACACTTGATGTAACTCTAAAAATTGTTACGCCAACCAATAACTTATTCTTAAATTCATAATTTGAAAATCCAACCGTTGGATCACATTTTTTATATGTTCTTACCATGCATGCCAATTTTCATGTCAATCGGATGTAATTTACCATTTTATCTTTAAACTCATATTTTATGCGTTATTCTAAATTACAAAAACTTGAATTTAGATAATTGATTGATGACATGGCTATTAATCTTTGATCATCTTGAAATTTTGTAAGAATGAAAAATATATGAAAATAATGTAATCTAACGGTAGATTTGTGAAATTTCACATCAAGTTAAGAAATATTGGGTTGAGTTCAAGTTACACTTGATGTAACTCTAGAAAATGTTTCGCCAACCAATAACTTATTCTTAAATTCACATTTTGAAAATCTAACCGTTTGATCACATTTTCTATATGTTCTTACCATGTATGCCAATTTTTATGTCAACGGATATAATTTACCATTTGATCTTTAAACTCATCTTTTATGCGTTATTTTAAATTACGAAAACTTGAATTTAAATAATTGATTGATGACATGTCTATTAATCTTAGATCATCTTTAAATTTTATAAGCGTGAAAATTATATGAAGATAACGTAATATAGTGGTAGATTTGTCAAAATTCACATCGAATTAAGAAATATAGGGTTGGGTTCAAGTTACACTTGATGTAACTCTAAAAAATGTTAGACCAGCCAATAACTTATTCTTCTTTTCATATTTTGAAAATCTAACCGTTTGATCTCATTTTCTATATGTTCTTAACAAGTATGACAATTTTCATGTCAATCAGATTTAATTTACCATACGATCTTTAAACTCATCTTTTATGTGTTATTTTAAACTACAAAAACTGGAATTTAATCAATTGATTAATGACGTGAGTATTAGTCTTTGATCACCTTAAAATTTTGTAAATATGAAAAATATATGAAGATAATGTAATCTAACGGTAGATTTGTCAAAATTCACATCGAATTAAGAAATTTAGGGTTGGTTTCAAGTTACACTTGATGTAATTGTAGAAAATGTTACGCCAATCAATAACTTTTTCTTAATTTCATATTTTGAAAATCCAACTGTTGGATCACATTTTTTATATTCTCTTAACATGCATGCCAATTTTCATGCCAATCGAATTTAATTTACCGTTTGATTTGAAACTCTTCTTTTATGAGTTATTCTAAATTACAAAAACTTGAATTTAAACAATTGATTGATAGCATGACTATTAATCTTTAATCATCAAATTTTATAAGCGTGAAAATTTTATGTAGATGATGTAATCTAGTGATAGATTTGTCAAAATTCACATCGAATTAAGAAATACAGGGTTAGGTTCCAGTTACACTTGATATAACTCTAGAAAATGTTACGCTAACTAATAACTTATTCTTAAATCCATATTTTGAAAATCTAACCGTTGGATCACATTTTCTATACGTTCTTAACATGCATGCCAATTTTCATGCTAATTAGATGTAATTTACCATTTGATCTTTAAACTCATCTTTTATGCGTTATTTTAAATTACAAAAATTTGAATTTAAACAATTGATTAATCACATGGCCATTAATCTTTGATAATCTTGAAATTTTGTGAGCATGAAAAATATAAGAAGATAATGTAATCTGCTGGTAGATTTGTCAAAATTCACATCGAATTAAGAAATATAAGCTTGGGTTCAACTTATACTTGATGTAACTCTTGAAAATGTTACGCCAATCGATAACTTATTCTTGAATTCATATTTTGAAAATCCTGCTGTTGGATCACATTTTCTATGCGTTCTTAACATGCATGCCAATTTTCATGCCAATCGGATATAGTTTACTATTTCAGTTTTAAATTCATCTTTTATGCGTTATTTTAGAATACAAAAACTTGAATTTAAATAATTGATTGATGACGTGGCTATTAATCTTTGATCGCCTTGAAATTTTTATGTATAAAAAATAGATGTAGATAATGTATTCTAATGGTACATTTGTCAAAATTCACATCGAAGTGGTAAATATAGGGTTGGGTTCAAGTTACACTCGATGTAACTCTAAAAAATGTTACACCAAAAAATAACTTATTCTTGAATTCATATTTTGAAAATCTAACCGTTGGATCACATTTTCTATATGTTCTTAACATACATGCCGATTTTCATGCCAATTAGATGTAATTTATCATTTGATCTTTAAACTCATCTTTTATGCGTTATTTTAAACTACAAAAATTTGAATTTAAACAATTGATTGATGACGTGACTATTAATCTTTGTTCATCTTGAAATTTCTAATGTTGAAAATTATATGAAGATAATGTAATCTAGTGGTAGATTTGTCAAAATTTTCATCGAATTAAGAAATATAGGGTTGGGTTCAAGTTACACTTGATGTAACTCTAGAAATTGTTACGCCAACCAATAACTTATTCTTATATTCATATTTTGAAAATCCAACCGTTGGATCACATTTTCTATATGTTCTTACCATGCATGCCAATTTTCATGTCAATCGGATGTAATTTACCATTTTATCTTTAAACTCATCTTTTATGCGTTATTCTAAATTACAAAAACTTGAATTTAAACAATTGATTGATGACATGGCTATAAATCTTTGATCATCTTGAAATTTTGTAAGCATGAAAAATATATGAAAATAATGTAATCTAACGGTAGATTTGTGAAATTTCACATCGAGTTAAGAAATATAGGGTTGGGTTCAAGTTACACTTGATGTAACTCTAGAAAATGTTTCGCCAACCAATAACTTATTCATGAATTCATATTTTGACAATCTAACCGTTTGATCACATTTTCTATATGTTCTTACCATGTATGCCGATTTTTATGTCAATCGGATATAATTTACCATTTGATCTTTAAACTCATCTTTTATGCGTAATTTTAAATTACAAAAACTTGAATTTAGATAATTGATTGATGACATGGATTTTAATCTTAGATCATCTTTAAATTTTATAAGCGTGAAAATTATATGAAGATAACGTAATATAGTGGTAGATTTGTCAAAATTCACATCGAATTAAGGAATATAGGGTTGGATTCAAGTTACACTTGATGTAACTCTAAAAAATGTTAGACCAACCAATAACTTATTCTTCTGTTCATATTTTGAAAATCCAACCGTTGGATCTCATTTTCTATATGTTCTTAACATGTATGACAATTTTCATGTCAATCAAATTTAATTTACCATACGATCTTTAACTCATTTTTTATGCGTTATTTTAAACTACAAAATCTTAAATTTAATCAATTGATTGATGACATGAATTAGTCTTTGATCACCTTGAAATTTTGTAAGTATGAAAAATATATGAAAATAATGTAATCCAACGGTAGATTTGTCAAAATTCACATCGAATTAAGAAATTTAGGATTGGTTTCAAGTTACACTTGATGTAACTGTAGAAAATGTTACGCCAATCAATAACTTTTTCTTAATTTCATATTTTGAAATTCCAACTGTTGGATCACATTTTTTATATTCTCTTAACATGCATGCCAATTTTCATGCCAATCGAATTTAATTTACCGTTTGATTTGAAACTCATCTTTTATGAGTTATTCTAAATAACAAAAACTTGAATTTAAACAATTGATTGATAGCATGACTATTAATTTTTGATCATCTTGAAATTTTATAAGCGTGAAAATTTTATGTAGATAATGTAATCTAGTGGTAGATTTGTCAAAATTCACATCGAATTAAGAAATACGGGGTTGGGTTCAAGTTACACTTGATATAACTCTAGAAAATGTTACGCTAACTAATAACTTATTCTTGAATTCATATTTTGAAAATCTAACCGTTGGATCACATTTTCTATACGTTCTTAGCATGCATGCCAATTTTCATGCTAATCAGATGTAATTTACCATACGATCTTTAAACTCATCTTTTATGTGTTATTTTAAATTACAAAAACTTTAATTTAAACAATTGATTAATCACATGGCCATTAATCTTTGATCATCTTGAAATTTTGTGAGCATGAAAAATATAAGAAGATAATGTAATTTGATGGTAGATTTGTCAAAATTCACATCGAATTAGGAAATATAAACTTGGGTTCAAGTTACACTTGATGTAACTCTTGAAAATGTTACGCCAATCAATAACTTATTCTTGAATTCATATTTTGAAAATCTAACTGTTGGATCGCATTTTCTATATGTTCTTAACATGCATGCCAATTTTCATGTCAATCGGATATAGTTTACTATTTCATCTTTAAACTCATCTTTTATGTATTATTTTAGAATACAAAAACCTGAATTTAAACAATTGATTGATGACATGGCTATTAATCTTTGATCACCTTGAAATTTTGTATGTATAAAAAAAAGATGTAGATAATGTAATCTAATGGTACATTTGTCAAAATTCACATCGAAGTAAGAAATATAGGGTTTGGTTCAAGTTACACTTGATGTAACTCTAGAAAATGTTACGCCAACCAATAACTTATCCTTGAATTCATATTTTTAAAATCCAACCATTAGATCATATTTTCTATACGTTCTTAACATGCATGCCAATTTTCATGCTAATCAGATGTATTTTATTATTTGATCTTTAAACTCATCTTTTATACGTTATTTTAAATTACAAAAACTTTAATTTAAACAATTGATTGATGACATGACTATTAATCTTTGATCATTTTGAAATTTTGTAAGCATGAAAATTATATGAAAATAATGTAATCTAATGGTAGATTTGTCAAAATTCATATTGAATTAAGAAATATATGATTGGGTTCAAGTTATAATTGATGTAACTTTAGAAAATGTTACGCCAACCAATAACTTATTCTGGAATTCATATTTTGAAAATCCAACCATTGGATCACATTTTCTATATGTTCTTAACATACATGCCAATTTTCATGTCAATCGGATGAAGTTTACAATTTGATCTTTAAACTCATCTTTTATGCGTTATTTTAAATTACAAAAAGTTGAATGTAAAGAATTGATTAATGACATGGCCATTAATCTTTGATCATCTTGAAATTTTGTAAGCATAAAAAATATATAATGATAATGTAATCTAACGGTAGATTTGTCAAAATTCACATCGAATTAAGAAATATAGGATTTGGTTCAAGTTACACTTGATGTAACTCTAGAAAATGTTACGCCAACCAATAACTTATCTTTGAATTCATATTTTTAAAATCCAACCATTAGATCATATTTTCTATATGTTCTTAACATGCATGCCAATATTATGCCAATCGTACATAATTTACTATTTCATCTTTAAACTCATCTTTTATGCGTTATTTTAAAATACAAAAACTTGAATTTAAACAATTGATTGATGACATGACTATTAATTTTTGATCACCTTGAAATTTTGTAAGTATAAAAAATAGATGTAGATAATGTAATGTAACGGTAGATTTGTCAAAATTCACATCGAATTAAGAAATATAGGGTTGGGTTCAAGTTACACTTAATGTAACTCTGAAAAATGTTACTCCAATCAATAACTTATTCTTGAGTTCATATTTTGACAATCTAACCGTTGGATCACATGTTCTATATGTTCTTAACATACATGCCGATTTTCATGCCAATCAGATGTAATTTAGCATTTGATCTTTAAACTCATCTTTTATGTGTTATTTTAAACTATAATAACTTGAATTTAAACGATTGATTGATGACATGACTATTAATCTTTGATCACCTTGAAATTTTGTAAGTGTGAAAAATATATGAAGACAATGTAATCTAACGGTAAATTTGTCGAAATTCACATTGAATGAAGAAATATAGGGTTGGATTCAAGTTACACTTGATGTAACTCTAAAAATTGTTACACCAACTAATAACTTATTATTGAATTCATATTTTGAAAATCTAACCGTTTGATTACATGTTCTATATGTTCTTAAGATGCATGCCAATTTTCATGCGAATCGAGTATGATTTACCCTTTGATCTTTAAGTGGGAAAACGAATAAAACAGCGGGAAATTTTAGGGCTAGGAAATTTAAAGGTCTATTACGGCGGTCCAACCCATCACTATAACTAAAAAAAGGCATTGCGAAAAGGATCCCTATTGCGGCGGTTATACAAACGCCACTACATCTTGCATATTGCGGCATTTTTCTCATTCGCCACTATAACTTCTTCTCAAAATGATATATCTATTCTGGCGGGGTTTTTTGAGTGCCGCTATATCTCAGTTACCGCCGCTAAAACTGGTCTATTGCGGCGGTTTTATGTCCCATCGCTGTAGGATGTTGCAAAAAACCCTACCTGTAGCGGCGGTCGCAAAAAACGCTGCAATAGATCTCATGTACTGCGGCGGGCCAAAAACACGCTGCAATAGTTGACATATAGCGGTAGTTTTCGCACTTGCCCCAATAGCTCGTTTTTCTTGTAGTGTTTTGTAAAATAAATCTTAAGTTTTGTTCTAATGTTATAACTCACAACCAAACTTATGAATAAGTTTAGTTATTACATTACAACACATTTTATTCCTAGTAATAATGATTACAATTTATGTCGTAATCCTCATTCGGTTTACTAAACATACCCTTATTGATACTTTTGTATCTTAATTGGTCTTCTTTTGATTCAAAGGTAAAGATCTATATTCGACTCGTAAATCATGATTCAAGAGACTTACTGGATTAGGAATTATACTACTCTTGGTCAAAATAAATAAATAAATTAGAAAACGAATATAGATAATATGAAGAGAGAAAATACATAATGGAGTTCTAATTTATTTGATTTAAGATAAAAATGTCTAAAAAGGAAAATACACACAATATGCATCACAAGAGGAAAGTTCATTAGTTATCCTTCAAAGCAAAGTAATAATAATCATTTTTGGCATCACCCTATACTAGAAATAACCTACGCCCTATACTTTGCTTTTCCGTCTAAGATACTTGATCTATAAGTTAAAATGATAATGTCAATGAGAAGGCGCAATTGCATCCATGCAAATAGTGCGACTAGAACTCTAGCAAGGCCAATGACAGGAATGATCATTGATTTTCCTTTTAGAATAATAAAAAGGGAAGCACAAAAGGTTATCATCATGGTTGCTATGGAGATGATAAGGGAGGAAATGCCTATCATCATCTTTTTGGGTAAAGATTGAAGGAAATCTTTCGCTTTATAACTTGATGATGTGAAGCTGAGAAATATCAACAATGAAATTGAGGCAAAAAGTAGAGACAGCGCATCAGATATTATAAAGAGCATAAACACCTTCACATTTAAGAACATTGGCAAGCCTGATTCTTGTTTGTTGCCACTTGGTACGGTAATTGCTGCTGCAAACATAATGGTAACAATTAAAACACCTACCACTGTACCAGAATTTGCTATTTCCTTCATCCATTTTTCTCCTTCTTTCAACAACTCTTTATGACTCTCAATAAACAATTGTCTAAGTGTTTGACCATTTTTGTTTGTTCGTTCTAATGTGGAAGGATGGACAACTCTCTACACCACTTGCATTTATTATAACAAATCTCATAAAACACTATATTTTAAGATATAAATACAATCATCATAATTATTATTAACTCCCTATACTATATATCATCATTCGGTTTACCAAACATACCCTTACTGATACTTTTGTATCTTAATCGGTCTTCTTTTGATTCAAAGGTAAAGATCTATATTCGACTCGTAAATCATGATTCAAGAGACTTACTGGATTAGGAATTATACTACTCTTGGTCAAAATAAATAAATAAATTAGAAAACGAATATAGATAATATGAAGAGAGAAAATACATAATGGAGTTCTGATTTATTTGATTTAAGATAAAAAGGTCTAAAAAGGAAAATACACACAATATGCATCACAAGAGGAAAGTTCATCAGTTATCCTTCAAAGCAAAGTAATAATAATCATTTTCGGTATCACCCTATACTAGAAATAACCTACGCCCTATACTTTGCTTTTCAGTCTAAGATACTTGATCTATAAGTTAAAATGATCATGTCAATGAGAAGGCGCTGCATCCATGCAAATAGTGCGACTAGAACACTAGTAAGACCAATGACAGGAATGATCATTGATTTTCCTTTTAAAATAATAAAAAGGGAAGCACAAAAAGTTATCATCATGGTTGCTATGGAGATGATAAGGGAGGAAATGCCTATCATCATCTTTTTGGGTAAAGATTGAAGGAAATCTTTCGCTTTATAACTTGATGATGTGAAACTAAGAAATATCAACAATGAAATTGAGGCAAAAAGTAGAGACAGCGCATCAGATATTATAAAGAGCATAAACACCTTCACATTTAAGAACATTGGCAAGCCTGATTCTTGTTTGTTGCCACTTGGTACGGTAATTGCTGCTGCAAACATAATGGTAACAATTAGAACACCTACCACTGTACCAGAATTTGCTATTTCCTTCATCCATTTTTCTCCTTCTTTCAACAACTCTTTATGGCTCTCAATAAACAATTGTCTAGGTGTTTGACCATTTTTGTTTGTTCGTTCTAATGTGGAAGGATGGACAACTCTCTACACCACTTGCATTTATTATAACAAACCTCATAAAAGACTATATTTTAAGATATAAATACAATCATCATAATTATTATTAACTCCCTATACTATATATCATCATTCGGTTTACCAAACATACCCTTACTGATACTTTTGTATCTTAATTGGTCTTCTTTTGATTCAAAGGTAAAGATCTATATTCGACTCGTAAATCATGATTCAAGAGACTTACTGGATTAGGAATTATACTACTCTTGGTCAAAATAAATAAATAAATTAGAAAACGAATATAGATAATATGAAGAGAGAAGATACATAATGGAGTTCTGATTTACTTAATTTAAAATAAAAAGGTCTAAAAAGGAAAATACACACAATATGCATCACAAGAGAAAAGTTCATCAGTTATCCTTCAAAGCAAAGTAATAATAATCATTTTTGGCATCACCCTATACTAGAAATAATTTACGCCCTATACTTTGCTTTCCTGCCTAAGATACTTGATCTATAAGTTAAAATGATCATGTCAATGAGAAGGCGCAATTGCATCCATGCAAATAATGCGACTAGAACACTAGCAAGACCAATGACAGGAATGATCATTGATTTTCCTTTTAGAATAATAAAAAGGGAAGCACAAAAGGTTATCATCATGGTTGCTATGGAGATGATAAGGGAGGAAATGCCTATCATCATCTTTTTGGGTAAAGATTGAAGGGAATCTTTCGCTTTATAACTTGATGATGTGAAGCTGAGAAACATCAACAATGAAATTGAGGCAAAAAGTAGAGACAGCGCATCAGATATTATAAAGAGCATAAACACCTTCACATTTAAGAACATTGGCAAGCCTGATTCTTGTTTGTTGCCACCTGGTACGGTAATTGCTGCTGCAAACATAATGGTAACAATTAGAACACCTACCACTGTATTAGAATTTGCTATTTCCTTCATCCATTTTTCTCCTTCTTTCAACAATTCTTTATGGCTCTCAATAAACAATTGTCTAGGTGTTTGACCATTTTTGTTTGTTCATTCTAATGTGGAAGGATGGACAACTCTCTACACCACTTGCATTTATTATAACAAACCTCATAAAAGATTATATTTTAAGATATAAATACAATCATCATAATTATTATTAACTCCCTATACTATATATCATCATACACTACAACAAAAAATGTCTATTACATCAAGTGTTAATACAACAAAATATGTATATAGTAGTTTTAGACAAAATATTGCATCTACAAGTTAAAATGGTTGCAATAGTAACTTAAAAGTGTTAAATTATTGCATCAACAATAATCAGTTGTAATAACTTATAATTTTTACCCGCAATAGAAACTTTAATATTTTAGGAAAAATTATTGCAATAACTTAAAATGAAAGAATAGTTGCAATAAATTGATACCAATTGTTTTTGCAATCTATTGCAATGAAAATTTCGAATTATTAGCTTATTGCATTGAAGTTACTATTGTAATAATTTGATATTAATTCTTTTATAATCTATTGCAATGACAAACACGTAACTGCAATGAATATATCGTTGCAATAACTTGGTATCAATTATTTCATAGTCAATTGCAGTGACAAAATGAATTAATTATCTATTACAATGAAGATATCATTACAGTAATTTAATCCGATCTATTTTGTTTAATTATTTGCAATCTATTGCAACAAGTTTCTTGAAGTAATAATCTATACTTACAAGATATTCGAAATAGTAAATTGCATATTGCAACAATTTATATATATATATATATATATATCATTGTATCAAAGTTATTATTAAAATATTTAGAGTTTATTGCAACAAAATTTTTTGTTACATAAACCTATTACCTCAAATTTTATTGCAACATCTTGTATCAACTATTGCAATGACTCTAATGTTATTGCAATGGTTTTTTTTGTTGCAATAAACATTTTTTCTTGTAGTGATATTTGTAGTTATAGACAGTTTAATTATAAAACATACCACTTATTATATTCTATACATTAAATTAAATTATTTTAATTTAACAACGTAATGACTTTTTTTATACAAATTCGAATATGAAGTCACCCAACCTTTTACTCTTCCATTTCGTATTTGTCATTTTATGATTTTTTTTTTCCTTTTTAAATATCTCATTTCCGTTCATTTTCTTTATTGTATTTGTAGGATATTGAAGTCGTACTTCTCACAGTAGATCTCTCTCACATTCTGACAATTACGTGGATCTTTAATTAGTCACATTCACTCACACTTTCCCACCTTTAAATGGCTCTTTAGTTAACCAGTTTAGAATATAGTTTTCAAAGAGTGTCAGATATATATAAAGTGATAGATATTAATCATAAAACCAAGAAAGAACTGAAAACAACTCATCATTGAAATTATTTATATATATATATATATATATATATATATATTTAGATGATATTACCTTAAACCATTGTACTTCTCTTTGCATAAGCAAAGTTGCGCCTGGAGCTTTATTAGGCCTAGTGGAAGGCTTTAATATCGCTGCAATATGTAATATGCTATTTGAATCAAAATCTACTTCAGCCAATATTGAGTACTTTGTAGGAGATTTGCATAGAAATTGAAATACTTCATGCTGACGATAAAGAACGGCAAGCATAAATATGTTTCGTCCCGTGGATTTTTCAGGAAACCATGCAAGTTCAAGAAATGCTATCAGTATTTCAGTAACAAACTCAACTCTCCCTTGCTTGATAGCTATGATGATGGCTTCAATAACCTTACCATTTTCTAGTTGTTGAAAATTCAAACCTGCTAACACTTTGCACATGTGACGTAAAAGACTTTTGGATTGGTGGTGAAGATGCTTCAATTTATATATTTGATCGATTTCTAAGTCAATAATCAAAACAACGTTTAGTCAACTAAATGAGAGAGAAAAAAAAAGAAGAAAAAAGAAGTTGACCACAATGATCAATGAGTAAGATATGAAATTAATTGATTAAATGTATCATACCCATGAATTTAAGGAGATTCCAAATAGATCCTTGAGCTGCAAAGTGAAAAAAGAAAAAAAAAAAAATCAAATACGCTTACTTAAAAAGAATAGAGAACAGTTAGTTAGTGTTGCTGTTAGTAGGTTACGCATTTGCTACCAAGATTAGTTATGCTGATGTAGATTTGTAATGTATTTATTCGAGTAATTAGAAGTTTGTTAGATCCTAGAGGAAGCTATCGACGTGCTTAACAGTATACATAGAACTGTAAAATCCATGCAGAGTAGATAATCAAATCTCCATTGCCTTGAAAGAACTAGAAATTATTTCCATTTCTTCAACTATTCACTAGTCGACCTTAGACCTGGGCAACTTAGGCGAATAGGTTGCCCCCAAATGCCAGGGTGAATAAGTACTTTTTATTTTAAAAAAATGTGAGTTGTTCAATTTTGTTGGGTTAAAAATAAATTAATCCTGGTTAATTAATTCAATTATCTAAGTTGATTAATTATCCAAATTACATGCAATATCGTGGAAGTACAAACAAATCATCAATCTAAACTAGAGTGCAGTGGAAAATAAATTTACACAATGATTTGTTGATGAATGGGAAATCTTTGCAGGCAAAAACCTCACCGGGTGAATTTCAGGTCATCACTCTTGAAGAATCCACTAATTAAGAATAAGTGGTTATAAGTATAAGGAATTTTACTACTATCTAGCCTATCCCAAAATATCAATTTACAGTTGAACTCTAATGCTAATCTCCAATTAGACTTGATCTTATAAAAACTTCTCATTTGCACGAATCTCAATCCATAACTAACTAACAACTTGATTGTTGTTGTTTGATGCAAAGTTTTTAATTCATGCTTAGAGATCTGAAAGAAGCTTGGAACATAACCCAAAGATGTACAAGATGTCACAACAGCTTCACAAAAGCATGTATGTCAATAGTAGTCTTTGTGTCTATGATGACAACTATTAAAAAAAAAATGCTTTTATATCCTCTGAAGACCTAGAACATAAAACCCTAGAAAAGCCTTGTCATCACGGGCCAAAAAAAAAGATCTGCAAATTCAGAATTTGCATGCATCGATAGATTGAGAGGTGTCGAGGTATGTATCGCAATTCATTAAAGCTTGATAGATTGGAGGTGTCGAGCTAGGTATCAAGACAACCTATTTCAGCCTGTACTGTTTCTTGAGTAATCTTCATATCTTCAATAATATCACTTGTTATACTTCTTCAAAGTACTTCATATTGTTCTTAAAACCACTTAGAATTACATAATTACAACTAAAGTGCGTTTCATCATATGATATGCCAATTCATAAAATATAACCCTAACAATTTTTGTAATTTTTTTTTTCCTTTTAAGAATGCCAAAAAAAAAAAAAAATGATTAATGTTGAAAATGCTAAAATTTTTATTGCATGTGCCAAATTTGATTGTAATTATATTCAATCTTGTGTACCTTGTATTTCATGCGGGTTTTTATTTGTAAGGGTTGTGTGTGAGAGAGAGAGTGTGTGAAGACTCAAGACAAATTGAAGACTGAAGTGTTTTCGCAAGTAGCTCACGAGTAAGCATCTCGTGAAGTGATGCATGTGCCATGCATATGATTGGAATGCGAAGAATCAGGACAAGATGGAGACAACTGGTTTTCACGAGTATCTCGCAGGTAAGGCTTTCCCGCGAGACACCCGCGAAACATTCTATTTTACCAGACTGTCATTTCTGATACACACTTTCTTTAACTTCACTATATATACCCTTATTACCCACAGATGTTGAGGAGTGCTTCTGAGAGAAAACCCTAGCCACAAACCTTGAGAGTTAGAGATTGTTATACCCATAATTCTCTACACAATTGCTTGTGAATTTTCCTCAACTCCTACCTCTCCATTTCCATACCATTGAGAGGTTAAAAGCCCAAACACTTACCACACCCTTTTAGAGTGTTCAGTGAGGTTTTGGTGCTGCTAGGAAGTATTGGAAGAAGCCAGGTTTTGGTGGATGCAATTGGGCGTATTGCGGGATCCAGAAAGCTAGACAAGACACGGTTCCGAGAAGCTTTGTTGGAGTAGGAGCTTGAAAGGTTTAGGTGCATCGGGTAGATTAGGCTTAGAGAGTCTCTTGCTAACCCATGTATCCCAACTAATTGTCTAGTGGATCGATTACCGCTTGGAGGGCGGCAAATAGGTTTTACGCCGAGTACTTCAGTTTCCTCTTCGAT
Organism: Quercus lobata; assembly: GCF_001633185.2. Classification (NCBI taxonomy): domain Eukaryota; kingdom Viridiplantae; phylum Streptophyta; class Magnoliopsida; order Fagales; family Fagaceae; genus Quercus; species Quercus lobata. The sequence continues at coordinate 43,860,773 of NC_044907.1, read as the reverse complement.
AACACATCAGTGTGTTATCTTATGTTTGCATTCTTCTTCCCCACTCTTTTACCTTTCATTTTACTGCTGTGTTATAATGATTATGGGTTAGAGTAGTTTTTTTGTTTATCCGCTAACATTTACTCTTTTCCGCACTTTGTATAAGTTAGAGTAAAATCAATCAAGCCATAATTTTTAAATTTGGGAGTCTAAATAGCTCTTATGTTTTAACACATTTTTGAGCTTTCAACAAACACCAAATTTATTTCTATCCCACATTTCAAATCTTATTTATATCAACCTTGATAGCTCTAACTATGTGCTTTGGAAGTATCAAATAACAAAGGAATGCAAGAGATCAAGAACTTCAAACTCTAATGAATTCTCCTTCTTTGAGCCCACTAGAGAAGAACGTTACAAGGACCGTCTCGCCTACCTCATCTATCAAGGGGGCTTCCATGTTAAATTGGGCTACATACGACTTTAGGCTCTCATCTTCTCATTGCTTAATCAGCATTAACATGTGTTGAGCATTTGTATCTTTGTCCTTCAATGAAATAGGTGACAAAGTCATTGCTCAACTCCTTGATGGTTGATATGAAGCTTGGTTTAACCTTACTAAATCACAATCGAGCTAGTCCTTTGCAAGTGGTGGGGAAGGCTCACCGCATTATCTCGTTTGGTATGCCTTGGAGATGCATAAAGGTTTTGAAAGACTCAAGATGATTAATAGGGTCATTTGTACTGTCATAGATTTCCATGGCATTAGAAACTTAGGCAACAAAGGGCAAGATATGACTTGCAAGGTGAAAGGAGAATCATTGTGATGGACTAGGTTGTTAAGTGTAGTCATTTATCCCTTCATTGCATTCATCATAAGATCCATCTTGTTCTTCATTGCCCTCATCTTTGCTTCCCATCATGCGTTAACAACTTCGGGCTCATAAGGTTGCTCATCTTCGCTTCTGGTTTGCTTACTAGGAGCATTGCTCTCGACCACATCTTCTCCTTTATGATGGTAACCTGTTGAAGGGTGATGATTGTCATGTTCATGATGGTTGCTTGCTTCAGGTCGTAGCTCCCGCAATAGGTTAACTTATTGCTCAAGGATCTGGTTTGTTGTTGAAGGGTTTGGTTTTATTGGGCAAGTCATTCAACTTAGATAGAGAGTGTTTGTAGTTGTCTTTTATGGCAATAGGAGGATTTCTGGATTCAAGGTTGATTGATGCTATCAATCAAGTTTGGACTATACGATGTTTTGTCTTAGGAGCCAGATGACGGCAAATCACTCGTTGCTTCCCACAAATGGCATCAATTGATGATGCAAGAAATCGTTAGTCAATCGTCTAAACTCGCAGTTGTCAGAAAACCTGAAGAGTAAAGATACCTTCAGAGCGTACAGGTATGGTGCCGGCTAAAGATCTTTCGAAGGTTAAGTCAAAAACTCATAGTGATCTTAATGAACTCAAAGAAGTTAAGACTTTGAGAATTATATTTTCATGTACCTTGGAACTATGGTATCTTGGTGTTTATATAAGAGTCTAGAGTAACCACTTTCACTGGATTGAAGGCATCAGTGTAGTGAAGATCATGAATTAATGGCACTGAAATTATTGGTTTAGTATTCCCATACTTGGTGGTTGTAAAAATAAAGGAGGGTCTTGTGTAGTGGTTTTCACACTTAAGTAGAGTAGGATGATTAATTTCAAATAGGTGTCCTTACTCGTCCTTCTTTAGATATGACGAACGAGTGTTGAAGTCGAACTACTTAAACATACTTAGTCTTATTGCTCAATTGTTGGTTTCAATTGAAGTGGACTAGACGAGTGGATCAACTAGTTGGGAAGGGTTAACCTTGCCTAATAGGTTGACCTTGTAGTTTTACTTGACTCTCACATGTGTTGGATGAGTGCATGTAGTTGAAGCTAACAAGAAAAATATTCGTCATCACTACATCACTTTTTAAGGTAATGCCATGAATGTGTTTTTAGCCATTTTTCTCCCCAAAAAAAAAAAAAAAATGATGATGCAGATATACCAATTACTAGGAGTTGAAAAATAGAGCAATGTTAGCTGACATGTTTTATGTTGTGGGCTAGTAGAGTTCGTGTTTTATATATATAATAAAATATGGATTATTTGGAGTGTATTTTAGTGAGCATTTATTAGAACCAAGAGTGGAATGTGATCAACATATACTGTTAATATTGACTCCTTTTAGTGCATCTTATTATTAATAGTATAGATTTTATTACCATGTATGTTTTTTAATTATAGATAATTTTTAATGGGATTGGCTTGCTATTTTCACAATGGAAATGTTCCTATCCTCTACTTGTTACAGTATTGGTTTGGCCCATTAAAACCAATACACTCTGATACTCTCTCACCCACATATATATATATATATATATATAATTTTCTTGTGTTTGACTTGTATATATATATATATAGAGAGAGAGAGAGAGAGAGAGAGAGAGAGAGAGAGAAGCAAGGGAATAGGTCCTTTCACATACGGGCACTCCATTTTTGCATGACTTCTTTCTCTTATTCTAGCACCTCATAAGGTGTGTTGTGCTTCTCTTAATCTCTACTCCTATATTTTCTTTTTACAAATATATGCTAGTAATGATAGAGAGTAATAGAGATTATTTTATCCACTTTGGTTTTGTGGATCTTTGTTGAAGTTATCTATCATGTTCTTCATGTTAAAAAAAAAAAGGCTCTCTTCTTTCTATAGTTTGTATTTTTTATTTTCTAGATAGACAAATAACTGAACTCATGTTTTCTGCTATTTTAACCCAAATTTTTAGCTATTGCATTATTTATAAAAAATTACACATCCCAATTATCTATTTGTACGTAATTTAAATATTATTTCTACCAAACAAACATTTATCAAAAACCAAACATCAAACCTGTATAAGAGCATTCATATCAAAGCTCTCAAAATGCTTAAAAGCTATTTTTTAGCAACACAAACAATAAAATGCACTACATCAATGATGTTAAAGATAAAAAATTTAGCACCCAAGTTACAGTAACTGCTATCTTTGACAGCTTACTAGCAGCTTACTATAGGAACAAACTTAAAAAAATTCATTTTTTATTCCATTCTCTCTTAAAAAAATTCATTTTTTATTCCATTCTCTCTCTTCTCCTCTTAAATAATATTTTGTTTCTCTTTCTTCTCAAAATTTCTCTATTTTTTGTCGTCTTATCCTCCATTCTTTTTGTATTTGTCTCTTTCTTATCTCTTTTTCTCTTTTTGCTCTCTCTTCTTCTCCTCTTGCTTAAGCTCTTTCCAAAAAACCAAAAAAAAAAAAAAAATGTGGTGGTGGTAAATGATTTTGGGTCATGATTTGCTGTGCTGTGGTGGTGGGTCATGGGTTCAATGGGTGGTGGGTCATGGGTTCAATGTGTTGTGGTAGGTCACGGTGGTAATGGTGGGTTTGCTCTCTCTCTGAGCCATGCTGGGTTTTTTAAGGCTTTTTCTTTTTTCTTTTTCCAGTGGTGTTGGTGGATTGTTTGGGTTTTTTTTTTTTTTTTTTTTTTTTTGGAGGTGGCTTGTGATTGTGATGGTGGTTGTTGTGGCTGGTGGTGTTGGTCTACTGTAATGGGTTTTGTCGTGGGTTGTTGATGATGCTAGTTTTTGTTATGGCTGTGGCGATGATTTTGTTTTGGGGTTTTTATTTGTGGTGGGTTGTGGCTCTCATAGTGGTGGTGATGAACATGTCTGGTGGTGGCTGACGGTGGTTGTTGTGGCTAATGTTGTTGGTCTATTTTAATTGGTATTGTGGTGGGTTGTTGATGATGGTGGTGGTTGTTTTGTTTGTGGTGGTCATTTTGTTTTGGATTGTTTTTTCCGGTGATTTGTGGTTGCCACGGTGGTGGTGGTGGTGAACGTAGTTGGTTGCTATGAACTTTTTGGGGGAAGTTTTATTTTATTTTAATAATTTGTTTATATTATTTTAATGAGATGAATGTAAATATAGAACCTTTGATGTTGAGTGTATTGTAAAATAAGTTGTTAAAATAGATAAAATAGATTTTTGAATTGCTAAACGCTAAATTTTAAAAAGCTTTGATGTGAATGCTCTAACAAACCAGTAAACCCAAATCACAAACCACCAAGCCAAAATCCACGAACCACACCCAAGCCACCAAATTAGCAGACACCATCCACCACCCACACCTATAACACCAAATCGGCAGCCACCATCCACCACTCACACCCAGACCACCAGATCACACTAAAACAAAATGTATTTTTAGCAACAAAATTTAGTGAGGAAATTTTTTTTCATTGCTAAAAGCTATCATAGAGTGAGGAAATTTAAATTTTGTTGCCAATTATAAAAAATAAATAACTATTGGCGATTAAAATACAATTTCATCGCTAAAAAGTAAGGCGCCAATAAAAAGCAAGGACAGGAAGGTTTTTGATTTACGGTGACGAAATTATTCGTTGCTAAAAATATAATCTTTGGTGATGAAAATTTTTTTTTGCCAAAAATTTTTGTTGCTGGGAATATATTTGGTGATGAAATTAGGTTCATTGCTGAAGATAACCTTTAGTGACGAAATAATTCGTCACTATAAGCTTGCAAGAATATTTTTGGTGACGAAACCAGATTTGTCGCAGAAGATAACCTTTAGTGACGAACTAATTTGTTCACTGCTGAAGATAGCCTTTAGTAACGAATCCAATTTTGTTGCTAAAGCTTTAAGTTAGGGTTTTATTCATTTTGAGCCAACCTAAAAAAAAGGGAACCACCCAAAATTAAAAATCATGCCTAATGCACTTTTAGGCGTAAATGCACTTTTGGTCCTTATATTTTGGGTCATTTTTCGATTTGGTCACTAAACTGATTTTGTTCCTAGGTCAGTCCCTGACTTTTTAAAATCGTTTTTAAAATGGTCCCTACTGTCAACCCAGTTACGAAAAAAGCTGAGGTGGTAAACAACGTGTCCTACTTGCTGACATGGCCCTGACGTGGATATTAAAATATTATTAAAAATACCACGTCAGCATCCATGTCAGCGTTTTAATGACAAATCAGCATTTTAATTAATAAAAAAATTTAAAAAAATTCAAAATCAATAACAAAAAAAGAAAAAACTTTTTAAGATCCTCTCTTTCTCTGTGTTTGTGTCTGTATCTTTCTTCTTTTCGTTTCCTCTTAATTTTTTTATTTTTTATTTATTTATTTTTTCCAGATCCTCTCTTTCTCTGTCTCTTGGTGCGTATTTGTGTTTGTATCTTTCTTTGTTCAAGCTTTCAATCCCTCTCTCTCTTTTAATCTCTAACATTCTCTCTTTCTAAATCTGACTCTCTCTCTGGGTTTTTCTAGTTTTCCGTGGGGTGGTCAGTAATGGAGGTGGAGATCGGTGGTCGAGGTGGAGATCGGTGTGGTTGGGGTGGTCGTGGTGGAGATCGGTGGTTGGGGTGGTCTTGGATTATGGGTTTGGTTGGAGATGGAGATGGCTGGGTTTGGTTGGGGAGGCTGGGTTTTTCTGGGTTTCAGTGGGGGTGGGCTGTGACCGTGGAGATCGGTGTGGCCGTGGAGATTGGTGTGTGTCTTGGATTTGTGTTTATAGGTTTGGTTATAGGTGGGGATTTTTTGGGTTTCTGTAGGGGTGGGTGGTTGGTAGTGGAGGTGGAGATTGGTGTGGCCATGTTTGTGTTTCGGAGATGGAGTTGTCTTGAGTTTGGTTTCGTGTTTGTGGTTTTTTTTTTTTTTTTTTTTTTTTTTTTTTTGGATTTTTATATTTATTTCTTGGATTTATTAGGTTTGATTTACTAGAGGTTTATGGGTTTGATTTCTTGGATTTATTGGGTTTGATTTACTAGATGTTTATAGGTTTGATTTCTTAGATTTATTGGGTGGTTTATAAGTTTGATTTCTTGGATTTATTAGGTTTGATTTACTAGATGTTTATGGGTTTGATTTCTTGGATTTATTGGGTTTGATTTGGGGAAGAACATGAAGCATGAAGTTCATGTCCTGGGGAAGAAGAAGAACAATGTTCTTCCGAAAAATAATGAAAAGCAAACCCATTTTTTAAACTCAATTTTTTAAACTGAAAAAGCTTTTTTTTCTTAATTTAATTAAATTAATGTTTATTTATTTTAAAATTTCTGACCTGGACTTTTGTTTTAATTTTTTATTAATTTAAATCTGACGTGACATTTCAAAAATGTTAAATAAGTTTTTTTAATAATATTTTAATATCCACATCAATGATGTTTGTAAGTAGGACACGCCGTTTCCCACCTCAGCTTTTTTTGTAACTAGATTAACCATAGAGACCATTTTAAAAATAATTTTAAAAAGTCAGGGACTGACTTAAGAGCAAAATCAATTTAGGAACCAAATCGAGAAATTACCCAAAATATAGGAACCAAAAATGTATTTACACCAAAATTTAAAAAAAATAAAAGTCTAGTTAAACCCAAAAAAAAAAAAAAAAAACAAATAAAGGAAGAAAACGAAAAATCATGCCCGGTGGCAGAACCTATACAAAAGAAAAAAGAAAAAATCCAGTTAAAGCTTTTTTTTACTTTAAACGATAGAAAACAAATAAAAGAAGAAAACGAAAAATCCTGCCCGGTGGCAGAACCTATACAAAAGAAAAAAGAAAAAATCCAGTTAAAGCTTTTTTTTACTTTAAACGATAGAAAAATCCAGCTAAAACTTAAACCGAAAAAAAAAAAAAAAATGTATGTCACGCCCAGTAAAGAAAAAAAAAAGTAAAAAGAAATCAAAAGAAGGATCACACCAAAAAAAAAAAAAAAAAAGATCAACGGAGATAAACGAATGGCAAAAAAAGATCAACAGACAAAAATAAAAGACAAAAGTTAGGGTTTTATATTTTTTTCAGAGTCTGAGCCGCCTCAGTCTCTCTCTTCCTCACTCTCGTCTTCGGCTCTCTCTTCTTCTCTCAGCTCTCTGCTCCGCCGCGCCGCCACCTCCCTCACCTCGCCACTGTAGCGCCCCAACTCCTCTCCCTCAGCCTCGGTTCCCTTTCTCTCCCTCCCCTTCACCTGGCCGCACCTCTCTCTCTCTCTCCCTCACCCTTGCATCAAACTAGATCAAACCGTTTGGCACCAGATCATTTGCATCAGAGATGAAGAAAGAGAAAGGCATATATTTTATAGCCCAAAGTTGGGAGAGGGATAGACGGTATACCTTGAAGCAAAATCGACCAATGAATCTTAAGGCAGAAGTACATAGTATATAATAGTAGTAAAGTCAAAGATTTTTAATTTTTTATGACAATTTCAATTTTCAATGTTGTCGGCATTATTATTATTTCTAATTAATTTTTTTTTTAAAAATTCAGAAATATAATATAAGAAGCGCTCAGCTGTTTTATGTTAGTTGAAAACAATTAACATTGAACAAATTTTGAATAATTCTGGGTTTTGCATTTTTTTATTTTGTATATATATATATATATATTAATTGTACAGATCCATTCTAAAAATTATCGGGTCATTGCACTACTTTGCACTCCAATCTATTAAAACTTGCAAAGTAATTACCAGTTACCACTCCAGTGCAAGTCACATGATCCTAATGCAATAAATTGTCCATTTTGCGCTTTCACACAGTGAAATTATGACACTGTCCTTACTAATATTCAGCGGTGGTTTCAGAATTTGCCTTGAGAAGCGAGTAAAAATTAAAAATGATTAATTTTTTTTTTTTCTATATATACAACTTACATGATATATATAATAATCTAAAATAATCTTGTAAATATAATTTAATATACAATACAACTATATTGTACAGTAGTCTAAAGATTGGTAAGGCAATAACTATTGAATACATAAACAAATATAATTAAATAACTAATCATACTTTTTTTTTTCTTTGTCAAATTCATGATAACTTATTATATTTATATGTAATATTAATTAAAGAAAAAATATATGATAAAAAAGAATAATAACAAACCTAAGAGTAGGATTGGGATTAAATGTGAAACTAAATATTTGTTTGAGATTTGCTTATTTTACTAAAACTGAAAACTTTTTACTGAAAGTACTGTATATAAAGATAAAAATTAGTTGAAATAATTTTGTGAGACCCATGAATAATACCAAAAAGTATAGTGGAACTTATGAATAGTAGCAAAAATAAGCTGACTTTTTAATTTTTTCTAAACACACACTAAGCTTGTGTTTGCCAACAAATGTTTGTGCATTTTGCGTTTTTTTTTTTTTTTTTTTTGCTAATCCCACGTCACTGTTCATGGACCAGGCAACTTGTGAAAAACAAAGCAACAATGTTTTTCCTTTTAAAAATTATTTTGCTACAGTATTTTTAGTAATAAATTTTTAGTTTTTAGCAAGATAAGCGGTATCCAAACAGATCCTAAGAGGGGGAAAAAAAGAATAAAGTTTAGTTACAAAATTGATTATAGCCTAAAACTACAATATTACTTAATAATATAAATATTATTATATATTTTGGAAATCTAATTGTTGGATTGCATGTTCTTTACACTCTTAATACACTTATCAAATTTTATGTTAATCGGATATTTATTACTATATGATCTATAAACTTATATTTTATGAATAATTTTATACTATAAAATCTTGCAATTTAGTGTGCGTTTGGCTCTAAATTAAAAAGTTAGCTTATTTTACTATTCAGCTTATTTTTGCTACTATTCATGGATCCCACTACACTTTTTGGTACTATTCATGAATCTCACTGTACTATTTCAGCTAAATTTTACCTTTATTTACAGTACATTCAGCAAAAAATTTTCAGTTTTAGCAAAATAACCAGATCCCAAACAGATCCTTAAACACTTTTTTAATGACATAGCTATTAATCTTTAATTTTTTAGAAATTTTGCAAGTATGGAGTATATAAGAAGAAGATGTAATTTAATGATGAATTTTTCAAAATTTATCTCGAATAAAAAGATATTGAGTAAGATTGTAGCCTTAGGTTACAACCAATTTTGTTGCTAAACTTTGTCACAAAAAAATAAAATAAAATAAAATAGTAACTGATATAAGTTTTTACTTTTAAAGTGTATGGCTTGTTAACCATGCTCATGCTCACTCTCTTGGAATTGGAGCAAACAATAAAAGATTTTTTGGACTTTAAAAATCTAAAGAGCATCTATCAAACTACTTGATCAAATAGAGAGAAAAGCTGGGAAAACATAGTAGGAATAAAGAGAGATAGAGAGAATGAGGAAATAATCACAGATATAGATACAAATCTGTTAGTTGTAATGAACTAATGATGGTGTAATTTTTAGCTGATGAAGAAAAAAAAGTTCAGGAAAAGCCTCATTCAACTGTCAACAGCAAAGTTTTTTATTTTTTCTCTATAACAAAGGGTGAAAATAAAGGGTAAAGGGAACATCTACCATTTAAAAGAAAATATATATATATATATATATATATATAATCAAAAGGGCAAGGCCAATCACTTGGTGCATTGCAAATTACAAGATATAATGTTTATTGTATAAAATTGAATATTTCGTCCAAAATGCCAATATATATATATATATATATATATATATATATAGAATATGATGTTAATACTTAGGAAACAAATATGTATTGTCAAACTTTCCTATGCATTGTGCATGTTTGAAACTAGTTGTAAAACATAAAGTTGAGCAATTGAGGGCTTGTGGTTCAGTAGTTACAAACTTTTGTTTAGGCTTGGCTATTATATTTTAATTTTTATTTGTCAACACTATATATATATATATATATATATTTAGAGAGTTTTAACCTATAGCGTCCACTTCTGATGATATAATATTAGACATATAATTAGATAATGTATAACATTTATGTAATTAGTAGATTATGGAAAATTCAACTATATAGTATATGACTTTTCAGTCATAAATATTGTTAAAAGAGGTTTAAAGTCTATGCTGTGTATCTAAGAGTTAGGTCATTTTGAATATACATCACTGTAAGTTTTTTTTTAAAAATATTCTCTCCTCTCTCCGTGTGTGTGTTAAAAATAGTTAGTATTTTAAAAAAAAAAAAAAATAGAAGGTGGTTTTCTAAGAAGACTCTTTATTATTATATAGATAAAGTAAAATTTCTGCAAAATTTAATGCGAAATAAATTATATATCATTTTTAGAATTAAAAAAAAAAACTCTAAACTCCATATTTTAAAATGAATAAATTAATAGAAATGTATTAGAAACATTTATTTTTTTGTATTGTATTTTTGTTATTATTTATTAATAGTTAATATATGTTAGTTTGAATTTGAATTTGTTAATTTAGTTTTGAATATTAGTATATTTTTTTATTCTTGAATGACATAAAATCCTAATGTTGTTCTCCGCGCAATATTGTTTAGTGCTACAATTATTGTTATAAATTAAATCCTTCCAAGGTGTGTGCAAACTAAATAGCAGAATAATTTAAGGACAATCTTAATCCTTCTGAGAAGGAAAGTTCAGGATTCTCATTACAGAAGGTACAGAGGTCTAGAGAGTTCATGGTAGCAGCAAAATTCCTTAACCTCTCGTTTTCTAAACAGAGAGGCGGTAGCGAGAACTTTTAGACAGATTTGGAGGTCATCAAATGGATTTAAGATTCGTAATCTTGGAGACCATTTAGCTCATTTTGTTCCCGACAATTCAAATGATGAGGACAAAATTATCTCTAACCAACTCTGGAGCTTTGACAAAAATTTGGTGGTTTTGGAGAGATATGAGAGTGATAATCCTATACGCGAGCTTGCGTTCACACAGGCTGCCTTTTGGGTGCAGGTCCATGATATACCAATAAGATACATGACAAGGAAGGTTGCTGAGAGCATATGTGAAACAATCGGGGAAGTTAGTCGATCCATAGGGGCAGTGGATGATGATGGAGGACATTTCATTCGGGTTAGAGTAATAGTTGATATTTCTCTACCGTTATGTCGAGAAAGAGTAATCACTTTGGAGAGTGGAGAGAAGGCTTGGATTAGCTTCAAGTACAAGCGCTGGTGTGGTTGCCTTGATCACGGTAATAAGAACTGTAATTTGTGGATCCAAAGTAAAGGTACTCTTACAGAGGCACAACAACAATTCGGTCCAAACCTTCGTGCTCTGCCCTATCAGTCAACAGGCAAGAGTGTAATATTCTTACCTGGATATTACGAGAGAGATCTGGTGCACTTGCAGGTTAATTATTCGAAGGAGGTTGATGCTTCGGCGATCAGAGTTGAGAAGGTGGCTTCTACGGCAGTGGATAGTTCGGATATGGAAACTGAGGATTTCGGGGAAGGCATTAACGATAGTAATTTGAAAAAAAAAAAAAAAAAAAAAAAGCTGATGATAACGGAAAGAATTTATTTTAGGAAGTAAATGCCTCCCTTGCCGAGTCAACTCTAGATTTTATTCCTTCAAATTACTCAGTAGCAGAAAATCAGGGGGAGTTAATTGTTGAGGAAATAGTGGAGATTGATCAAGATCTTCAGAAATTGGATAACCAAAATTCTGTGAGTGGATTGGATTCCCACGTGACCACCACAAAAAAGGGATTCAGATCTTCTAGATTTCTTAGGTACTCTACCCATAGATTTCCTTAAATTCTAATCACTCTTTTATAATTTAAAGGTCTAAATTTTGTCATGTTAGTATTCCACTAACAATATTCTTAAAATAATAAAATAATATTGCAAACAAAACAATTAAGATTATTGTTAGTAGAATGATGACATGACAAAATTCATACCATTAAATCATTAAAGAATGGTTAAGATTTAAGAAAATTTATTTGGTAGAGTACTCTAAGAAATCTAGAAGATCTGAATCCCAAAAAAAGATGAGGTTGCAAAGTCCTGTAAGCCTTATTCTGATAATAGTCTTGTGACACTAGGACTCCCTGAAGCCAAGTCGCCTATAAAGGATATTCCAAATACCTTTACCTCAACTTTCAAAACTCCAAGTAGGACATGGACACGGTAACAAGTAATCCTCCTGAGGGTGTTGTCACCAATGTGTGCTCATCAGGTCTGGGCAAAAGAACACACGATTCCAGTGGGAGTTTTCTTGAATTATCAAATAAGAAGCATCAAGTTTCTCAGGAAGATGGTACTATTATAAATAAATTGGTAGAGGTTGGTCACCAGCCTTGCCAAGCACAATGAGTCTCTTAGTCAGGAGCTGTCGTGAGCTTGTGAACCAACGTACAAGAAAAGAGCTTAGGGATTTGATCCAGGTAAAAGATCCCTCTGTTGTGTTTATAGCCAAAACATGAATAGATGAAGCAAGGCTAGACCATATTCTTCATAACATAAATTTTGATCACAAGTGGGAGGTGCCAAGAGGAAGTAGGGGTGGGGACTTGGTGCTTTTCTAGAAAGACATAGTAAATTTTATAGTAGAGGATTCGCAGAGGTATTTCATAAATACTACAATTGATAAGAATTTGGATATAGAGTGATGTTTTATAAGTTTCTATGGCGAACCAAAAACTCACAAGAGACACGAGGCTTGGAACAAATTGAGAAGTCTGAATTCCAGATCAAATATACCTTGGCTTTGTGGTGGGGACTTTAATGTGATAACAAAGTAAGAAGAAAAATTGGGAGGTGCTTTAAGAAGCTATAATCAAATACAAAGCTTCAGAGACATTATTGACGAATATGGTTTCATGGACCTAGGATTCGTTGGTCCTAAATTCACTTGGAGCAAGCACTTTGAAGATGGACATTCCATTTGGGAGAGGTTAACATAGGCATGGCGACAAGCAATTGGTTTCTTCAATTTCCAGGCTCTCGGGTTACTCATTTGCATTGTGTTTCTTCAATCCATGCTCCACTCATTAATCCAACTGGACTAGAAGTTTCACCAAGGAAAAAAGTGTTTCACTTGGAAGAGATATGGCTGTCCGATGCAAGGTGTGCAGAAACAATGGAGGCAGCGTGGACTTCTACTAGGAAAATACTGGTAGATAATGATGTTTAAAAAAAAATAGACCAGTGCAACAAGGATTTAGAGTGGTGGAATAAGATTGTTTTGGCAATGTTAAATGTGACCTGGAGGAGTGGAAAAGAGTTTGGAAAGAGCTGAGACCAAAGCAAGAAGGATTGGAATCAATACACGAGTTGGAGAACTCAAAGGCTGAAATTAATGTGCTTTTGGACAGAGAAATCAGAATGTGGAGTCAGCAATCAAGGGTTTTGTGGCTAAGCAAAGGTGATAGCAATTCCAAACATTTTCACAGCAAAGCAACTCATAAACATCGAAAAAACACTATCTTGGGGAGTAGAGACAAATGAGGCCGATGGCAAGACCAACCAAATGGGATTGGGAAAACTTTGATTGATTTTTATGGGGAGCTTTTCACCACATCTAGTCCAGTCCTTCTACTAAAAACTTTGGGGTATGTTCCACAAATGGTCTCAACTGAAGTAAATTCCCTTTTAATAGTTGAGTTTATGGCGTGGAAAGTTCATAAGGCTCTTAAACAAATGGCTCTGCTTAAAGCATCAGGGCCGGACAGAATGCTACCATTGTTTTTTCAGCATTTCTAGGGAATTATGAACCAAGATGTAACACAATCTATTCTCTCTTGGTTGAATTTAGGTAAATTACCTCATCCCATAAACCATACTTTTATCAATCTTATCCCTAAAGTTAAAAGCCCTGTTTTAGTTTCTGAACATCACCTAATTAGCCTATGCAATATAATGTATAAGGTTTTTTTCAAAGGTTCTAGCAAACAGGTTAAAACAATTCTTGCCAGAGCTCGTTATGGGGCATCCATATGCCTTTGCTAAGAATCGCATTATTTTTGACAATATTTTAGTGGCTTTTGAGACTTTACATAGTATGAAGAGACATAATTTAGGGAAACATGATTTTATAGCGCTCAAGCTTGATATGAGCAAAGCATATGACCATGTGGAGTAGTGTTTCTTGGAAAAGCTAATGAGGAGAATGAGGTTTTATTCAAGGTGGATTGATCTAATCATGGAATGTGTACGCACAGTTTTGTATTCAATACTTGTCAATAGAGAGCCAAGGGGATGATTCACCCTTCTAAGGGGATTAGGCAAGGGGATCATCTATCTCCCTTCCTCTTCTTATTATGTACTGAAGGATTGCATGGGCTGATTATGCAAGCAACAAGAGCTAAGGAGATTAGTGGCTTCTCTCTTTGCAAGAGAGGCCCAAAGCTAACCCTTTTTTTTTTTTGGGTAGATGATAGCCTCCTTTTTTGCGGGGCAAACTCCCAAGAGTGTGGTAATGTTCTTAAAATTCTATCGGATTATGAAGTTTCATCTAGTAAGAAAATAAATAGAGAGAAGACGACCCTCTTTTTCAGCAAGTCCACTCAAAAAGTAACTCAGCAAGAGATGAAAAGAGCATTGAGGGTTCAAGAAATAAAATTTTACGAGAAATATTTGGGGTTTCCAGCCTTGGTGGGTAGGGGGGAAAAAGCAAGTTTTAGTTATGTAGGGCGTAAATGATTTATGGGCCAAGCCGAGGAGGATTATGGCCCAAGTTCAATAAAATAGACTTTGGGTACCGCCGAGGGTAGTTCAGTCCTCGGCAGACCCAAAGTTCCCCCTCGTAAAGAAGGGTAAAAATGGTATAAAACTAAAACTCGGAAAAAAGATCTAAAATATCCAGGGAAAGCTGCTGCTACTGCCATTTAATACTCTGAACTTGACAGAACCGTATTCTTTGGCTTTTACAACCATCCCTAACGACTTTGAGTATGGACTGATGGGACAAGTATCAACCTTGGATAGTTTAACCCTACGCGTGGACGAAGGACAGTGGACGCGAGCTAGTATAAAAGGAAGAGTAAGTAATCTATAAGGGGGGTGGGGGAAAAATGGCCAGAAACCTGAGCCTCCCAGCCCACCTCCAGGAGAAAGACTCCAGGGGTGTAGGAAAACTTAAACTGGTACGAACACCGCGAAAAACCCACCGCCTATCAACCAAGGCCTAGCCTTCCAAACCCACGCTCTACAAATGATATTGTTAGGGGCCTTTTCACGCGCGAACCCGACACTGTTACGGTCCGCCACGAAACGCGTCCTTACAATTGGCGCCGTCTGTGGGAAGGGCTTGTGTGTTGCATAGGAAGTGGGTCGATAGAGTTTCTTCGATTATCTAACCGTTGGTTATAGAGTTCTAGTATAAAGTTTTGTTAGGAACTACGTTTCTTGATTAGGGGCTTGGTTGAGGAGCCAACTCCCTTAAAGCCAAGGTCCCCTGTAAAGAGTAAACTAGGTACCTTGTAACGTTAACCGTATGGATAAACTCTAGGGGCTTGGCTGAGGAGCTAACTCCCCTAAGGCCAAGATCCCGCACAAGGAGTGGAAAACTAGGTTTTGGACAGAACCAAGGCATTGCATGGTCCTCGGACCCAAGCCTCAGGGGAAACCAACTACCTGGATGTAATGAAAACTAGGTTTTGGACAGAACTAAGGCATTGCATGGTCCTCGGACCCAAGCCTCAGGGGAAACCAACTACTGGATGTAATGAAAACTAGGTTTTGGACAGAACCAAGGCATTGCATGGTCCTCGGACCCAAGCCTCAGGGGAAACCAACTACCTGGATGTAATGAAAACTAGGTTTTGGACAGAACCAAGGCATTGCATGGTCCTCGGACCCAAGCCTCAGGGGAAACCAACTACCTGGATGTGGAAAACTAGGTTTTGGACAGAACCAAGGCATTGCATGGTCCTCGGACCCAAGCCTCAGGGGAAACCAACTACCCGGATGTAATGAAAACTAGGTTTTGGACAGAACCAAGGCATTGCATAGTCCTCGGACTTAAGCCTATGGGGAAACCAACTACTTGGATGAGGAACCAACTATTTAAAGAAAAAAACTACGGCCCGTAAACCTCGAAATCCCTCCGAAGAGAATTCCGCGTTAGCAGACGGGTTAACACCTTGATTGCGCGGATTCCTCGGTCTACCCTCGGATCCCCAGTATCAAAGGGGTTGATGCGATACGGCGCAACATATTACCCCAAAAGCACAACCAAGGTCCCTCGCTACTTAGCTACCCTTTCAGACGAATTATTAGAGATTATCGTTCTCGAACATCGGTCTAGCATGCATCGCGTAATATTCAGCGCTTATCCCGGTTAGTTCCAGGAATTTAATTTATTGAAAGTTACCATTGTTATACTTGATAATATTTGTGAGTTTAAATTAGAAGGAACCTGTGTTAAAGCATTTTTTCTGCCTGGAATATCCTTAAGGGCAAGCTTGCATTTAATATTCATGCATAAAGTAGTTGTTACGGAGAAGGAAGATATGTATGGAGAAATAGACACATATTTTATTAAGACAAAGGAACAGTACAGTGTACAATGAAAAGCTGAAACAAGCTTACACTAAAGCTGATTACATAAGTAAAGGAAAATACAAGCGAGTGGAGATAAGGCCGTGGGGACAGCTCGGAGGAGAGGTTGGCTACTGCGCCAAGTTATTGTCTAAGGAAACTATTCCTCGACACTTCTGCATGCCCATAACTCAGGCAGCAAAAGAACCTGACCTCAGGCTAACACCGTCTACAGAAAAGGCGCAGGGAGCCGGAAGTTGGGAAGCCCCCGCAAGAATTTGCCGGTTACAAGGTAGACAGTGCTGATAGTGGAAATTCCTTCTTCGGACATACCAAAAATCTGGCATGACCAGAACCTGCTTCGGATTTTGACTGAAAGGAGGGGAGACACCCTCCCCCCTCCGTAGAAGTGTAAATTTCTCTTTAAGTTTATGCTTTCTTGGCCCGTGCATCACTCCTTCGAGTCTCGGGAGGACACGGCGCCTCCGCGGTGGAGAAAGTTCTTTTTCCCTAACCCTCGCCTCAAACATGATTTCCTAAAGGAGGAAGCTGAAGGATTTGTGCGTAGGAAAAGTAACTTTCTCTCCTGTTTTATATCAAAAGATAAAATAGTAGCATTTAATTCACGCAGCGTCCCAAGGAACGCTACAGACAAAATGTCTCTGACTCGATTTCCAACGTCGTCTGCAACCCTGAAGTTAGAGGAGTCTCGAGAAGGCGCACCTCGAACACTGGGACGCCCAAAAAGTATCGCGTGGCCTGAGAATACGGAAATACCTCCTAATTTTGGGCCCAGTCAACTCACGGCCCAGGCCCGATTTAGCACAAGGGCCCAGGGACAGAACCAAGGCCTTGTATGGTCCTCGGACTCAAGCCTATGGGGAAACCAAGCACGAAAAATTATAAAAATTACAAGTTTTTGGACAGAACCAAGGCCTTGTATGGTCCTCGGACTCAAGCCTATGGGGAAACCAAGCACGAAAAATTATAAAAATTACAAGTTTTTGGACAGAACTAAGGCCTTGTATGGTCCTCGGACTCAAGCCTATAGGGAAACCAAGCACGAAAAATTATAAAAATTAC
Organism: Quercus lobata; assembly: GCF_001633185.2. Lineage (NCBI taxonomy): Eukaryota > Viridiplantae > Streptophyta > Magnoliopsida > Fagales > Fagaceae > Quercus > Quercus lobata. The sequence continues at coordinate 43,843,390 of NC_044907.1, read as the reverse complement.
AAGTTTTTGGACAGAACCAAGGTCTTGTATGGTCCTCGGACTCAAGCCTATGGGGAAACCAAGCACGAAGAATTATAAAAATTACAAGTTTTTGGACAGAATCAAGGCCTTGTATGGTCCTCGGACCCAAGCCAATGGAAAAACCAAACACTTGGATAAGAAAAGGTTTGAATCTCATAAGAAGAGTTACTTGATAAAAATGCCAGGTCACTTCATCCACGGCTTAAACACCACAAAGGGTTAAGGCCAATAAAGGTGTAAGGAAAGGGGTGGAACGCCCCAGCGCTTAGTCATATAAGAAGGCCGCTCATTTGGTGGGTGCCATATCTTCAAATGGCTATTCCTTACCTGACATCAAGCCTTCGTTTTTCACCTCGGCTAGCATGGGGTAAGTATTACTCTTCATTGATCGGCCTTATTAGGCCAAGAATTTCTATTAAAGTTATGGCGATATCTATTTATTATCGAGTATTTTGGTTTTAGTCATCATTGATTTAGATGTTATATCATTGTGCCGAGCAGTGCTTGCAAATTTATGAAAACGTAAAGACATAATATGCGAAACAAGGTAGACAACAATCTTTATTGATATGAAAAATTGCTACAACATACAAAAAGGGGCTCAAACGAGCCTATACAAAAGGTAAACTGCCTAAGCAACCATTACATCTGTAATACAGAAAAGTAAACTGTCAAGCGTCTTTTAAATTCGTCTTCAAAGTTTCTCCAATCTCTGCCTCATTGCTGCTCATACTAAGAGAGGGACTCACTTTAAAAAAGAAAATGAATGAAGAAGAAGGAAATAGTAAGGAAGAAATCAATGACGAAGACGAAGGGGATGAATAAAGAAAATGGAGGACATGAGTAAAGAAGGAGGAGAAGAGGAGAGAGAGATGAAGAGACAAAGAGAGGAACAAAAGATAGAAAAGAAACAGCATCAGGGCGGAACTGGTGCTGGGAAGACAATAAGAAGAGGGAGGGGGAGGGCACCAAGGAGCAAAAGAGGGAGAAGCAGAAGCACTTAGCCCCTGCCTCAGCCCTGACTCCTAACACGCCGGTGCCATATTAGGTACGCTCGTGAGGAGCCGGATGGTAACGATCTTGGGTGTTCTCGACTCAGTCACGTCGAAAGTTTGACGTGACGAGTCCCTGCTTCGGATTTTGACTGAAAGAAGGATGAGGTTGATTTTGAGTCTTCGCCATCCTTGTCCCGATCGAGCCATGATAAGCTTTATCGGAACGTGGCGTTTTTGGGAAGGGTGGGGCTTTTGCATCCCTTGTTGTTATGGTAAAGTATTTTACGATTAAGTGTATAAACCAGCGAGTAAACCGAATCCTAAGGGAGGCTAAGTATTCCAGGGTCGCAGGGGGATGAAAAGGGATTTTTGGTAAAAACAATAACCTCCTCCTGTCCTACTTATACAGAGGGCGGAGCGGGGGGCATTTAATAGGTTCAAATCTCCAAAGGAATCAGCAAACCCAAACACGCCGGTTCCACTTCTCCACCCCATCAAAATAAACCATCGAATTAAAGTAGTCTCGTAAAAAGTGATTATTCAAAGCTCGTTTTGGATACCCCAAGCGATAAGAACGCCTCAAAGCGCGAAATTAAAAACTATCTCGTAGACCGGTGAATCTCTTGGGCATATGAAGAACCGCCAGCGTGTTTAATAGGCCGAATGGATTGGGCCACAGGAAGAAGTTTGGCGTCACCAAAACCCCCCTGTCCAGCCCAGAGGTTGGACAGTCGGGTTTTGAGGGGCTAATGTAGGGCGTAAATGATTTATGGGCCAAGCCGAGGAGTATTATGGCCCAAGTTCAATAAAATAGACTTTGGGTACCGCCGAGGGTAGTTCAGTCCTCGGCAGACCCAAAGTTCCCCCTCGTAAAGAAGGATAAAAATGGTATAAAACTGAAACTCGGAAAAAAGATCTAAAATATCCAGGGAAAGCTGCTGTTACTGCCATTTAATACTCTGAACCTGACAGAGCCGTATTCTTTGGCTTTTACAACCATCCCTAACGACTTTGAGTATGGACTGATGGGACAAGTATCAACCTTGGATAGTTTAACCCTACGCATGGACGAAGGACAGTGGACGCGAGCTAGTATAAAAGGAAGAGTAAGTAATCTATAAGGGGGGTGGGGGAAAAATGGCCAGAAACCTGAGCCTCCCAGCCCACCTCCAGGAGAAAGACTCCAGGGGTGTAGGAAAACTTAAACTGGTACGAACACCGCGAAAAACCCACCGCCTATCAACCAAGGCCTAGCCTTCCAAACCCACGCTCTACAAATGATATTGTTAGGGGCCTTTTCACGCGTCCTTACAAGTTACATAAAAGAAATGGTGTGAAGAAAATTGCAAGGGTGGAAAGGTAAATTACTATCTCGAGCAAGTATAGAGGTTTTGATCAAATTAGTAGTTCAAGCCATCCCCACTTATGCCATGGGATGTTTCAAATTCCCATTGGGTTTGTGCCACGACATAGAAGCAATGATCAAGAAATTTTTTTGTTTGTGCCACGACAAAGGGACACGTGTTACCATTTTGTGTATCCATCATTTTTGGGGATTCAACTTATATATATATATATATATATATATATATATGATTTATGCATTGACAAATGCAATGGTATTGTACTTAGCTATTCATTATTAACTGTTTAGCTTCTTCACCTACATAGTTTATCAAACATTACTTTAATTTTTTTTTTTCTTTTTTTACAAAAATATGCCCTTTAGATTACTTAAAAAAAAAAAAAAAAAAAAAAAAAAAAAAAAAAAAAAAAAAAAAAAAAGACCATGAGAAAAAGAAAAGGAAAAAATTTGATGGGATATTTAAAGGACGTTATAGTGTATATTTATTATAGACGGTTGAATTTATAATACGCATTTAATGTTTATTTATATATTTACTGGTAATACATAGAAGAAAAAAAAGTCATGTTTGCCATATGATGTTATGAACAACCTTATTATATGTAATATATAGAGGAAGTTACAAAAGATGATATGTGTCAGTTGTAGGGATCTAACTTTTATAATATATTATAGATAAATATGAACTTTGATAAATTCACTATTAGATTACATTTTTTTCTTATATCATTCATGGTTGCAAAATTTTCAAAATATCAAAGATTAATAACTATGTCATTAGTCAAATATTTAAATTTTAAGTTTTTGTAATCTAAAATTAAATATAAAAAATAATTTTATGAATCAAATAGTAAATAACATTTGATTGACAAAAAATTTAACATGCATGTTAAAGTCATAAAAAACATACAATCCAATAGTTAGATTTTTAAAATATATAGCCAGGTTAATGTTTTTAGTGAGAGTTGTAACAATTAGCTACATCATAGTTTGTCCTCAAATTTTGTCCATAATTTAATGGCGGAAGAGAAAAGAGGGTGAGACTCACAGTTATAGATCCATTGTGTCCAAAATCTGAGCTGATTTCCACTCGTATATGCAAAAGACATGCTAGGTAGTGCTAGCACAGGGGACTCGTTCTCAATATCTAAAGCAGTCACCAAAGTAGGGAATTTTTCCAGTGCATTAAAAGCCATACCTATTGAGTCACAGACTCACAAACAGAAGGAACTAATTGAAAGGGAATCATAAATGATATTTCAAAGCATAGAAATAACCAGTGATTGTCAAAATAATAATAGAATAAAACAAAGTTCCTTAACTCACTTGGATTCTAAACCGTTACTCTTTTTTCTCCTCTCTTACAGTGATTAGGAACCAAGTTGGTTAGTTTTGAAAAATTTTGGACTTGATTGGTATTGTCCCAAACTTAAAAAGTGTTAACTATATTTTACCCAAATAATAATTGTAACAAGTGTATAGTCAAATCTAATTAAATTTCTTACCATCTTCTAAAAAAAAAAAAAAAAAAAGTTCTTACCAAAAGCTTTGGAATAAATGCATCGAGTAACAAAAGTAGCACCATTGCGGTCTTTTCCTGGACTTAGAATTTTCAGATCAGTTTTAGAAAGGAGATATTGAGCCATAGCTATTGAATTGGAGTTATGCGTAAGGGCCATCACGACTGGAATGAGTCCATGTGGTCCATTCGCAATGCCAAGTAAGATCGGACACTTTTCAACTATGCATTTCGCCATCTCGGTGGTTCCAACAAGAGCACAAAAACCAAGAAACGTATTACCATCTTTATCTTTTATTTCTAATAATTTGTCTGTCGGCAACATGTTCACCAACTCCTGCATTGATAAAAGGAAGATTCGTTATGTATCAATGATAGTTGTTTTATTGAGTTCCCTATGTTACTTGCAGACTACTAACTAATGTAATGTTTAATAATCATTTGCTACTTTTTAATTTTCCCTAATGAATAAATTATTTTTTGAAAAAAAAAAAAAATACTAGGATTTGGAGCGTAATATACAAGTACAAACATTTGTCCCAAATCCGACAAACTTAAAAAACACACATAAGTATAGCATACGTGCATGCATATACATTAAAAGAAATATATCTTTTTTTTTTTTTTTTTTTGAGCGAATATATATTTTGTTTTTTAATAATAGAATTAGAATATGTTTTAACATGTGAACATATTGCATGACTTATATGAATAGTTGGGGATAGGAGAAATTGAACTCTGAATGTCTTCATTAGAAGCATCTAAAGGTATTAGTTGAGCTACAAAACTTTTAGCATTGCATAACTTATAGCATTTTTTTTTTATACAAGATAGAAATTCTACTCTAACCTAATTTAGTATTTTGATTCTTAATCAAATATGGACAAGGAATTAAAAAATTAAATATATAAAAAAATATTTGTGCAATTCTATATTACCATATATAAATCAAACTTATAACTCATAAGTTTTTTTTTTTTTTTTTTTTTAAATAGTGTCAACCTATAACGTCCGTTTCTGATAATAATTTTTTACCATCAGACCAAAACACCAATCGGTTTTTAGTGTAGACAGAAATTGAACCCAAAATCTCTTATTCAACCATTAAAGACTTTACTAGTTAAACTAACTGGAGCTCACATAACTCATAAGTTAAGTGAATATAAAAAATGCAAATAGGATTAATTAAGTCATTAAAGGAAGTACTATTGATTCAAAGTTAAGTGGGTAACGTAGAAAGTAATTTTTATTACAAACCCAAAGTTGGATTTGATGTTATAATAAACGAGAGAGAGAGAGAGTTAATGTAATTGGTTGGTGTGTATATATGGTTGAGGTTCTGTTTGAATATTTTTGTTTAAGATAAAGGTTTTATTGTTTGATAAGTTGGTAATAACCAATAACAACAGTTGTTTTGGTTGGTTTAGACCTCTAGTTGGTTGTGGTGTGTACTAACTTCCAGGTGTAACTAACACCAGTAAGAATGAAAGTTTGTGTTTAACGTTTTTTTTTTTTTTTTTTTTTTTTTTTTTTTTTTTTCCCTGAAAACGTTAAACTTTCGTTCTTGATACACATTTACCGGACTCATACTGGATAACTATACTAAATTAAAAATGTTTGAGCATGTGCATTTTAGAGAGAGATCTAGAGATACCTATATGTAACTTACTTTTGGGGAGTGCGCATATTGCTGCCAAAGCATCCCAAACAATTTTGGCAGAAGTAATACTCTCAAGCTGGTCATCTAACCGAGCCTGAAACCAAAAACTTGAATACTTGATCAGTCCTAAAGCCATGTCATTCTTTTCTGCTTTGGGAGGGTCATCGGTTCCTTCCACAATGTCCCAGAGCTGTCGATCAGTCAATATGGCTTTCACTTTAAGACTCCAATCCAAATAATTGTTCCCGTCATCCGCAAGAAATTCAAAAGCAACTGCAATTGCAAATACAATTATTCGATACATAAATTTTGAAGAAAACTTATTATCTTATTAAATCCTAATGAGAATATACATGTACGAAAATATCAATACTGTTTTATGTGTAACATTAAATCTTACCTATTTAGTTATTCCTTTGATCATTAGCTATAGTTAATTTAAGGTGTTACGTTAAAAATGTTTGAACATGTGCATTTTAGAGAGGGATGTAGAGATACCTATGTAACTTACTTTTGAGGAGTGCGCATATTGCTGCCAAAGTATCCCAAGCTATTTTGGCCGAACTAATCTTCTCAATCGCGTAACGAAACTCATTATGGCACTCACGCCTGATCACTTTTAGAGCCACGTCATTCTTTTTGGACCAAGCCTCAAAAGCAGCATCATCATTTTCTGGGTTGGGAGGTTCACCGGTTCCTTCCACAATGTCCCAGAGCTGTCTATGCTCCAATAATTCTTCTTTCACTACACGACTCCATTCGTTATATTTGTCCACGTCATCAAGATGTATCACTTTTAAATCTGTGAATGCATCCACTTGTTGTGAGGAGCAAATATATACAACATTGATAAAAGGAAGATTCGTTATGTATCAATGATTGTTGCTTTATTGACTTCCCTAAGCTACTTGCTTACTACTAACTAATGTAATGTTTAATTATTTTGATATATATTTTTAAATTTTTCCTGACAAAAAAAAATATTTTCTGGAAAATAAAAAGAGAATATTCTAGTATATGAATCCTAATATACTAATGGCCAAAAGACGGGAAAAAATAAAAAAAGCATTTTAATTAAACGATAATAAAGAAAGTCACTTAAAGAAAACACTATTGACTAAAATATGACTTCATTTTTATTCTCTTTTGTTTTTTTCATTAATCTTGAGTATATCTTTTTTCTTTTTTAGAAGATTTTCCCAGAGTAAATCAAGAACACAACACAAAATTCAATTTATTTAATAGAATCTCTAGCAACCTATAAAGTAGTGCGTACTTATCCACTTTAATGGCTATGGCATTAGAGAGACTGATTTTAGGGGATAGTCTTAATTTTACTAAAAAGGTCTTAGAATAATACTACAGCCACAAACTATTTTACTATATTTTTATAAAATATTGATGTGAGATATTAATATTCTGACCCTAATGAGTTGGTTTAATAATTCTTTAAAGTCTTGTAATATCCATGAGATCCTGAGTTTGAAATCTCTTGCTAATATTTTAAGGTCATCTTAAGAGATTCCTCCCTAAAATAATATGATGTTTGTTTGAAAAAAGAATAGAAATATTAGATATCATATCCAATCCTAAGTTAGAGTTCATAATTCATTATCTTAGTCAAGGATCATTATCCCAAGACCTATATTAATGAAAACAAAAGTATCATAATTGTACTAGTAATAATACTATGCAATGATACAAGTAAACTAACTTTGGCCTAACTTTGGCTTAAATCTCTCTCCCAAATTCTAACATGGTGTTAAGAGTATTTATAGTCTTCTTTGGCCTCTACTTTTTTTTTTTGCACCTTATAAATTATAATTTTCAAATCTTCTGGGCACTATTAATTTTGAGTCACAAATCAAAATACTTGAAAAGATTAGTAGTACATCTACAGAACATCAATATCACTACTATCAAAATCTAGAAACAACTCCCTCATGTGCCTTTTAGAGGTATATGCAACCCGTGAAATCAATTGCCGAATAATCATTGGAAATGCTGTCCACAACCGATGTCATCATTGTAGCTACTAGTACTGTTATTATCCAGCCATTAGCAACACTCTCATCTGTTGATCCATCAATTTGGCATTGGCACTACCATTATCTGACCATTGCAACTATTCTGCGACCATATTCCGTCATCGACCATCACTCACTATTGCAGTCAACATCTTTTACACAATTTCAATTCCACTTCAAGCATTGTTATACATATCCAATTCGGTCTAAAATGATCGGTATTAGGTTTGAGGATGGGTGTCTGACATATCAAACCCAATCTAATTCAATACCCAAATCAATTATCTTAGTTTAGATTTATCGTACTAGGACCTGTTTGTATATGTTACCCTAGATTATCTCTAGATTATTGGGATTGATACATGTACTATATAGATATAACCAGTATGTTTTCTCTACGTGACAAGTAGTGTGAACAAAGTGATAATAATTCAACTTATACTACGTTCCATTACTGCTAATTTAAGTAGCCTTAAGGTTGATCTAGGGTTTAATTTACTAAGTACTTTAGAGAATTAGGAATTCATGTTGTGTGTTACTTATAGTAAGGGAGAGAAAGAGAGCTATTTGGATGCGAATGAAACTTGGGTCTTGTAAAAGTACTTTTGTGACACTTTTTAATCTTTTTATTTTCCTAGCAATGACAGCCATGGAGACATAAGTTTAAAGCCGAAAGACTAGTAACGTAAATCTTTGTATTTCCTATGCTATTGTTTCTTTTTGTTTTCTATTTTTATTTTGCATAAACTTACTATTATTGACTACACACACAACAAATAGTTATCAAAACTTAACAATCATAGCTTTGGCTTTCTCAACAAATAAAAACAGATAATTTTGACCAAAAAAGAATCCATCAGAAATTTCATGATTTTCTTAATACATGTAAAATATAAATTCCATCCCATGCGTTTGGTATACAAATGAACAAATTTAAAAAAAAAAAAAAAAAATACAAATGAACAAGTTCATAAAGAATTTTATAGAGTTTTCATACATGTGATACAATCTGGGGCTCTTTCATGTGAGTGGGTGTTAAAAGCACAACACTAAACAACGTTAAACAAGAGACAAAGAAACGATGCCGTATCATCAGACAAGAAAAAAAGAAAAATTCACAAAGCGATGTTGTATGGAGAAAAATGGAAATTAACCTTAAAATTCAAACATTATAATTAGTAGTTTAAGTTTTCAAATTATATTTTTTACTAGCATCTCAAGTCTAAGAGACTCGATTTAAGGTCTATAAATCGAGTTTTTGGGACTTGATTTTCATGGGTTATTCACGTTTGATGTGACACTTTTTCCACATGGCATCTACCTGGAAATCGAGTCGCTAAGACTCGATTTACATCAAAAAAGAAAACAAAAAAAACCACAACGACAATAGCAAAAGAAAACCACAACGACAACAGCAACATCAATTCTTGAAAATATGTGTTCATTAGAGAAGGGCGACTGAGGTTATGCGGCGAACGGGGTCACGCGGCGACTTGGGTCGCGCTGCGACCGGAGTTGCGCGGCGACCTCGGTCGCAGTGCGACTGGAGTCGCGCAGCGACCTGGTTCGCGCTGTGACTTGGGTCACGAGCGACCTGAGTTGCGCTCGGCCTAGGTCGCGTTGTGACCTAGGTTGCACTAGACCTGGGTCACACTGCGACCTGGGTCACACGGCGACCTTGGTTTGGCGTGACCTGGGTCGGCAAGCTTGCATCTCCATTTCATTGGAGAGACATACCAACATAATGACTTTTGGGGATGTTGCATATTGCTTTCAAAGTTTCCCAAGCAATTTTGGCGGAATCAATCAGACTAATCACATGACATATCCGTTGCGGGCATGAAATTAGGATCACGTGTAAAGCCATGGCATTCTTCCTGCTCCAAGCCTTGAAAACAGCTTCATCATCTTGATTAGGACATTCGTCGATTGCTTCAACAATGTCCCAAAGATCTTGAGCAATCAAATAGGTTTTCACTTGGACACTCCAACCCAAATAATTGTCTACTTTAAGAACTTCGCTTATAGCTCCACTTGAGGATGTCCTTGTTTCCATCTTTAATCTGTCAATGTACCTACATGGTGTTAGGATCGGAGTACACTTTGGCAATCAAATCCGGTTAGAATATAGTCCAATCAGGTACAGGTTTAGAATCGGGGTAGCTAAAATTGTTGTCTGTTTCTTTTAAACATTTATAGTCTTTTATGGATCGGATCAATTCAAGATGTTATGTCATAAATTTAGTCCAAATGGTTCCAAAAATAATGTGAACACATGTTATATATAAAACATTAAAATAAAAAATAATGAAAATTAAATATCTCATAAGCATAACTAAATACATAAACTTTAAGGATAGAATATAACCTACTGGGATAAAGAGAAAATAAATAAATGAATAAATAATTGGAAGAATAAAAACTACAATAAATTTATATATATATATATATATATTTATATATAAAGGCTACTCAATATTAGTAATAAATCTAAAATTAAAAATATTTATATTAGAGAATTGCACATCAAACTATTTGTCAGTTTAGCACCCCCTCTATCTAATTAGTCCTCTCTCACTATTCCCCCTCCCCCCTCCCAAAAAAGAAAAAGAAAAAAGAAAAAAAACCATCCAAACTGACCATAAACATGTATTTACACTGCTAAATAACTCAATAAATCGTTATTCTTTTTTCTTTAGGCAGATTTAAGAGGGTGAAGATACTCGCCCAGGTTTAAAGAAATAACCGAAGTCTAATTATTAAGCCAGAGGTAAGACCATTTGGTGGGTTTGAGGTGGGGCTTGGATTAGGATTTATAGACTGGTAAAAAAAAAATAAATAAATAAAAAAGCAAGAATATAAATAAAAGGGTAAATTGCAAATTACACCCTTAAAGTTTTAGGTATTTGGATTTTACACCTAGAGTATCAGAATTTGGATTTTACTCCCTGAAATTTGGAGTTTTTTGGATTTTATATCATAATGTTTCAGAATTTGGATTTTACTCCCTGAAATTTGGAGTTTTTTGGATTTTATATCATAATGTTTCAGAATTTGGATTTTACTATTTAAATTTTAAGGGAGTTTAGATTTTACATCCCTAAAGTTTGAGGGTGTTTAAATTTAACACCTTAAAGTTTTAGAATTTTGAGATGTAAAATCCAAACACTGTTAAACTTTAGAGGGTAAAATCCAAATTCTGAAATTTTATAGTGCAAAATCTAAACACCCCTAAACTTTAGAGGTGTAATTTGCAATTTACATCATTAGTTTCTGTCAACTTCCTGATGTAGAACAAACTGCCATTGGCTTCTTTGACTCTTAAGTGCGCTTGAAATTGCGCAAGGCAAAAAAACACTAGTAGAAATCATTTGGATGATGGAGTCGGAATCACATGAAATTTGACAGGTTGAAGGAAAAAGGTCTTCTAAGCAATAGTCGTTGCTTTGTCACGAGGTACTCCATGATTTTGTTGAATTCCTCTGTTTAGCCCCTGAAAACTATGATTTCGCTGTTTTTAATAATTTTTGTTTCCTTAAAATCTTTTTTCTCAAAACTTAGAATAGAGTCTCATTTATTTTGGGACGACTCTTAAAATCAGTAGTTTATGATTTTGCATTTAACTCAATTTTATCATATTTGGTAAAATTCAGTATTTTGCCACTTGATCTCGTAATTAGTGCGAATTAGAGTTTTAGACATTTCCTAATCGTCCTAGGGTTTTACTTTCTAAGTATTTATATGTTTTGTGGCCTCCAAAGGCAAATCAGATTATTATCAATAAATACAGATGTTTTGTCAATTTCCTTCTCTGGTGAATTCTAGTTTATCATCTTCTGAACTCAAGGAACCTCTCGTAGATTTGAGGTTTAGTACCGGAAATTAACAGTTTAGTTTCTATCCATTAAAGAGAGTATTATGTGTGCTTTCTTCAGGCTTCTACTACATCACTTTCATAAGCTACATTTTTCTTTTTCTTTTTTTGGTTGCTGAGCGAGTTCCCTAAGCTACTTGCATGCTACTAACTATCGTTAATCATTTGGTACTCCTTTGAAAATGGGACATCCAAAGTATTGAGATTTAGATAGATGGCCTTATGGGTAAAGCAAGAAGAAAAATGTCGCTCGTTTAAAATGTACGAGTTTTTGGAAAGTGGTGTTTCTCCACGCAATGGTGTTTCTTCCCGGAGTTCTTTCCGATGCTTTTTAGTTGGCTATCAGTTAGGTTTTTTGTTTTGAGAAAAAAGTTAGCTTAGATATTTTAAGTTGTATTTCCTGATTGTATTAAATTCAAAAAAAGGAAGAAGAAATATAAAGTCAGCATTTTATTTTTTGGTTCTTTATTTATTTATTATTTTTTAAAACGCTATCACGTAACAACTCAAAAAATGCATCTACGCATTATATACAAAAGCTCGTAGTAATACGTCAGCACGGCTGAGCTGAGTTCCTGCTGCAAGAGGATTAGATTGATTCTGTCCGGAAATATTTACTGGCCGACCAAAAGATAAAATAGGAAAACTTATATATGGCTGAACTACCGAGGTAAACAATCCCATGACTCTCTTTTCTCTTTTTGGGACAAATTATATTTTAAAACTACACAATTTAGAAGTGGTTTCAAATTAAATCTTATACTTTTACTAGCTTCGAATTTTATCCTACATTTTAATTTAAGTCATTGAGACCTATTTAGAGCATTTGTAACAGTGAAGGTATAATGCTAAACTTTAGCTCCACAAATATTAAAATGATACTCCAGCAGTGGAGCTAAATCTATTTTTTTTTTTAGTTTTACTGCTACAGTGCACATCTATAGATAGATGTGCACTGTTCATGAGAGCAAAAAAAAAAAAAAAATATATATATATATATTATTTTATTCGGTCAGAACTTAAAATAATAAAAAGCCTCTCTCTCTCTCTCTCTCTCAGAGTCACTCCGTCACCGACCCAACATCACCGGCCTCAGTCACTCCGTCACCGGCCCAACGTCATCGACTTCAGTCAAGCCTTTGCCGACACACGATCCACGTCTCCAATCCACCGGCCCACGCCTCCCAAGCCTTCGATCCACCGCTGCCACCCATCTCTCTATTCTCTTTGTTGTGATTGAGTTTTTTTTTTTTTTAATGGGTTTGGTGGCTGTGGTGGTAGTGGTGGTTAATTTTGGCTATGGTAGTGGTGGTGGATGATTTTGGCTTTGACAGTGGGTTTTGTGGATTTTGGCTATGAGTTTTGTGGTTTATGGTTGTGGTTGTGGCAGTGGCAGTGGGTTGTGGTTGTGGTTGTGGTTTTGTTTTTGTTTTTTTTTTTTTCTCTATGTTATGTTGTGGTTGCCAAAATAGAGTGGTGGTGGTGGTGGTGGTTGTGGGTGTGGTTTGTGGGTGTGGTTGATGGTAGAGGTGGTTGTGGTTGGTGTTGTGGGTGTTTTTTGGGTAATGGGATATATTATTTTATTGTAGAGGATATATTATTTTATTATGATGTTTATATTATTTTATTGTGTTGAAAGCTAAAATAGATCCACTGTTGCAGCATGTGTATAGGTAAAATAAATAAAGTAACTTTTGGTGGAGTTAAAAAGCTAAATTTTTAGCTCCACTACTGTGGATGCTCTTACAATTAGATTTTACATTTTCTAATTTTGCGCTAAGTACTCTTTAATTTAAAATTACTTCTAGCTTAATGAAAGGTATTTATTGACTATTTAAAATTACTTCTAACCTATTTAAAATTATGGTGTAAATACATTTTTTGTCCCTATAGTTTGGTCATATTTTCTTTCTAGTCCCCACTTTTTTATTTCCCTGCATATAGTTCCTAAAATTGAAAGAGTTATTTGTCTTGCTTCAAACTGTTATCTCACTAGCGGAAATAGAGTGAGTTTAATTTAGCTTTTTGAAGCTGGACTTTTTGAAAAATGGAGTTTTCAGAAAGTGCGGTATGAAATTGGGCCTTTTTAAAAAGTTGAGTGTTTAATAAAAACTGTTAAAAAGTGCTTTTTGAAAAAACTGAGTGTTTGGCTAGCGTTTATAAAAGTGTTAGTTTGAGTGGTAAATTACCAAAAAAAAACAAAAAAACAAAATGTGTGTGTATATATATATATATAATTACTTCATATTAATAATAAATGACTCTCTTAATAAAAGATTTTGTAAAAAAATATTTGGCTTTAACATTTCTCTTTTTAAAAAATGTTATGTCTACGATATTTTCACAATATTATGAACTGTCATTAGTCAAATATATTTTATTCTTTTAATATCTTTATTGGCACCTTACCCCACACCTAACCCATTTCCCTTTTCTTTTTCTTATTTTTTTTTCTCCTTCTGTTTTTCCTCAGCCAAGAGCCAACCCTGCACCTTTTGTAACGCCCCAGTTCAATTCAAGAGTTAAAAAAAAAAGAAAAAAAAAAGAAAAAGAAAAAAAGATATTTTAAGGAGCCACACGTGTGACCCCACTTACCCCACCCCTCTCAACCACACATCTCACAAGAATCCTCACTCTCTTGTCCGGCCACGCATTTGCTTCTTTTCTTTTTCTTTTTTTTTTTCATAAGCTATCACTCTCTCATCTCCTTCCATGGCTATAGCACCACCTCCACCATCATTTTCCGGCAAGGATCACAGGAAAACTCCATAGAAAAAAAGATAAGGCTCACTCATCTTTAAAGGAGTTTATTTCAAATGGAAAAGATTCACCTATTATTTTCTGTGTTTGTCATTTCACCAAAAAACTCCTCTCTATCACTTAGAGTTTTAAGTAAAAGTGAAGGGTAATTTGGTAACTAAACCAATAACCCAATGGTAGGATTTCTCAATGCGCACAGGCTCCATTAAGAAATCGCGCATTCTCTTTGCATGAGCTACGGAAAAAGTTGCTTCTTAGCTTCCACCATAGCCATATATTACATTTAGGGTCTGTACGACATAGAACTTATTTTGCTGAAACTTAAAACTGAAAACTGAAAATACTGTAGCAAAATAATTTTTAAATGTGTGAATAGTGCTGTGGGACCCATTTTTAATGAAAAAGTTGATAAAAAGTGTAATTTGTGGGTCCATGAACAGTGCATATGTGCACTGTTCACTGCAGAAAGTTAACAATTGCGATTACTGTTCATTGAACAGTAACCGCAATACTCCAAATGAAAACGCGTGAAAAAAAAAAAAAAGAAAAGAAGGAAACGCAACGCAAACGCAAAAAACTGAATCCAAACCCAGCCTTATAGTTTCAAAAAGTGCTTTTTGGAGTGAAAAAACTGAAACAAACAGGCATATAGAATATTTGGTAGATAAAGTGCACTGTTAACCCACAGAGTGACTATGTGGTCATTCAAATAATAATAAAAATTTTCACGTATCTAACTTAAAAAATTAATCTATCAATTTTAACTAAATAAAAAAAAAACATAAATAAAAACAAAAAATTGTTAGAATTTAAATCTAGGTTCATTTTGATTAAAAACAAACAATAATGCAAACCCAGATTCAAACGTAGACACAAGTATATAAGATCACAAACACAAGAACACAAACCTAAAAAATCCAAAATCAAAACTCAAATCCAAATCAAGACATAGACACAAACATAATACAATATTCACTTCGTTCAAAATGTTCATAATTTTCCCTCATTTTCTCAGTAGCTGAATAGGAAAGAACAGAAATAAACAAAACTAGAGCTACTGGTTTTACACCAAAAACAAAAAAGCACGAGGAGAGAGATATGAGATTTATTTATTTTCGTTATGTGTTTATATGGAAAGAAAGTAAAAAAAAAAAAAGAAACAAATACAAATACACACACCAACAAAGAGAGAAGCAGATCTAGGAGGCGCATGGAGTTGGCGCCGTAACCGGTAGAAAGCACGTGAAAGTGCGTGAAGCAGATGTAGGAGGTCGGATTTCTGGGTTTTTCTTGTGGGATGCTGATTGCTGAGGACAAGGCCTGTGGAGTCGGTTTCAACAAATGAAGGCTTGAAAGGTACAAATCTAAGAAGGATAGACACGACTTCCTGGGTATCTAAGATTGATCTACCACAATAGTCCTGTCGTTTATTTCTTACGCTGATACTCTGGGCCATGAAAGGCCAATATTTGAGCCCTTTTTTATTTCAACTAACAGAATATAAGCCCAATTTATTATAACGGTTTTGCATTTGAAAGCTTCATAGTAGTTTTTTATTTTTTTGGGGTGTAAATGCACTTTTAATCCTTACGTTTTGACCCGATTTTTATTTTGGTTCCTACATTTTATTTTTACCACTTTTAGTCCCTAAACCAATTAACGCGTTCCATTTTGGCCTTTTCCGTTAGTCAACCAACGGAAATTGTTGAAATGGCTGTCGGAAGAATTAAAATATTATAAAAATGCCAAATCACTCCTGACACATCAGTATATAAATTTAAAAAATTAATTTATTAATTTTAACTGAATAATAAAAATAAAAACAGAATTAAAAACTAAAATTCACATGAATTAAGATTGTTCTTCATGTTCTTCAGATTGTTCTTCATTTTACAACTTGTTCTTCATATTCTTCCAAAATCAAACCCAGCAACCAAGAACTCAAACCCCTCACAAGAACACAAACCCAGTAACCTAAGAACTCAAACCTAGATCACTAGGACATAAATGAAAACAAGAAGAAAAAATCCAAATTCAACACCTTAGAGATCATCAAACCCAGCACCATCAGATCTACCACAAATCAAGATCATCAAATTCTTCATGTTCTTCCCCAAATTCTAACACAATCAACACCAAATTCTCAGCAAATCAAACCCAGATTAAACCCAGATCAAGAAACCAATCACTACAAACCCAGATCAACACAATCAAACCCAGATCCCACCACCAATGACCGACACAATCAAGCCACCACCACCACCCCGCCGATCAAAAACATTTCTTTATAACATGAACTTCAGCTCAAAAACCCACAAAAATTCTAGAACATGACCACCACTGCCACTGAAAAAGTCACCAAACCCACCGATCAGTTAACAAACCCACGCCAAGACGGTGGTCGAGATCGGCAAGCTCCATTGTGGCCAAGACCGAGACGAAGGCCGAGACCGGCAAGCTCCATTGTGGCCGAGATGGTGGCTGAGACGGAGGCTGAGATCGAGTTCCATTCTCTCTAAACCATCGCCGGCCCCCTTCCTTTAGATCTGCTCCAAATCGCCGGCCTCATCTCATTCTCTCCCTCTCTCTCTAAATCTAAGACTTACAAAGGCCAAATCCAAAAAGAGACACACGAAAAGAGCTGGGGGAGTCTAGACATCGCCATCGAGGCCACCTGAAGCCGTTGCCGTGGTCGCCAAGGCTGCCTGGAGCCACCGCCGTCGCCTGAGTTCACAAGAGCTGATGGGTTCGTGGGGATTGGGTTTGGTCTATCTGGGTTCACAGGTGCAATCGGTGGAAGTTTCGGTCTGGGTTCACCACTGCAATTGGAGCTAGGGAAGGATTGGCTGTGTGGTGTTCAAATCCAATAAATTAGTTTAGTTTATGTGAAGTTTGGGTTCATGTGAAGTTTTGTTTAGTTTCGGTCTGGGTTCACAGGTCTTGATGAGCTTCTGGGTTCATGTGAAGTTTAGTTTTTAATTATGTTTTTAATTTTATTATTTAGTTAAAATTAATAAATTAATATTTTAAATTTATATGCTGATGTGTCAGGAGTGATGTGGAATTTTTATAATATTTTAATTCTTCGGACAGCCACCTCAGCAATTTCCGTCGGTTGACTGACGGAGATGACCAAAATGGAACTCGTTAATTGGTTTAGAAACTAAAAGTGGTAAAAAAAAAATGTAAGGACCAAAATAGAAATCGAGTCAAAACGTAGGGACTAAAAGTGTATTTATACCTATAATTAATAAAGTAATTTTTTGAGATGGTAAAATATGATAGGATAACATTTTCAAATAAAAATGCTCTAACAAAGGGTTAGTTACAGCTTACGGAAAAGAGGATTTTGAATCACTTGTACACGTGACTTACTCCTATGACATCAGCTCCATTTTTGTCTTCTAGTGTAACTAGTAACTACTCCAACCGTTGACTGGTTCCTCAAGTTAGTAAGAAATGAGTCCAACATTTGGTTACTTCTTTTTTCTCTCTTGGTGGGCTGGATTGCCTTGGCATTTCTTGGGCTTCATGCTTGAGCGTGGCCCTCTAACCCAATTAGTTTGAATGACCCCAATGGCTTTTTGAGTGAATTTTTTAATTCCGGTAGTCCATTTTGTGTAGACAAGGGTTCTCAGGCTTTGATGGAAAAAATGTTATATTTAGGCTTCATGCTTGATCCGTGTAGTGAAGAACTCTGGGCTTTGAACCCACTTCGTGAGGCAAGAGAGGGCTTGTAAACCCGTTTTGTATAGTATCGGCTTTTGATGTCGTTTTGTGTATTGTTGAGTTGTGTTTAGGAATGTGAAGATTTTTGCACATTTATGGTCCAATTCATGTGGCTCTAAGTCTTCATTCGACTTTAAAAATATTGTAAACATAACATTATTCCTTTATTTTTGCTTTATTTCTGTTCTTTGGCTATGATATTGTGTGACATAAGAAAATGCTGAACATGAAAAAATATCTTATGGATAATGAGGTCTAGAAGAGCAATGTTTATGCATCACAAGCTGAAAGTTCGTAAGTTATCTTCCCAAACAAAAGGAAAAAAAAATCATTTCTGTCCATATGCCAATTATTTAAGATACGCTAATACATCATACATCACAATGAAAAACTTATGACTAAGAGTCGATATTTCTGTCAAAGATTCCAAATTCATAAGTTGAGTTGAACATGTCAATAAGAAGGTGAAATTGAGTCGATGTAAATAGAGCGACTAGAACACTAGCAGGGCAAATGACAGAAATGACCATCCATGATTTTCCATGTAGAATAATGAAAAGACAAGCACAGATAGTTATCATCATAGTTGCTATGGAGAAGAGATAAGGGTAGAAAGGCCAATAATCATCTTTCTAGGTAAGGATTCAAGAAAATCTTCTTCTGCATAACTTGATGTGAGGATGCCAAGAAACATCAATACTGAAGTTGAGGAAGAAAGGAGAGATAGTGCATCACATATTATGAAGAGCGTAAACACCTTGCTGTTTAAGATCATTGGCAAGCCTGTATTTGAATCGTCACCACCAGCAACGGTAATTGCTGCTGCAAATATAATGGTAATAATTAGAGCACCAACCACTGTACAAGAAGTCGCTATCTTCTTCATCCATTTTTCTCCCTTATCAACCAACTCTTTGTGGGTCTCCGTGAACAGTTCTCGAGGTGTTCGACCATCTTTTTTTTTAGATTCTATTAAAAAAGGATGGACAACGCTCTCCACCTCCTATGTTTATTAAGCAAATTCTCATGAACAAATATGGAATGATTGAGATAAAATATTATATTAGAAACGGGAAATCTAGAGGATCTAAATCTTATTAGAAACACCTTGTAATTTAGCGTTTTTTCCCTCTCATCTATATATATATATATAAAATCAAAACTTTTGAAGCTTTCACAATTTTCCACGTCAGCACAATATTTAAAAAAAAAAAAAAAAAAACATAATTTAACTTTTCTAAAACCCGATCACTGTCTCTCTCCTCCTGATAAACCCTTTCTTTTTCTTTGCCACTGTTCAAACTTTAGAGAGCTTCAATGGCTAAACAAAAAATATGTTTATAAAAAAGCCAACTATGTTGACTTAAATAACTTCCAGAAACAACGAAACTCATTCATCGCTGTCAGTATGTCACCACTGAGATAGTCCACTATATCCAAAATTACGCGAAATCCAAGGCGGGGCAATTCACAAAGGGACTAAGTGTATGAAAAAAAATTCCCATGGCTTTGGTTGGTTGCTCTCTGGATGGGTTCATGATTAGAGAGTCAAAGAGTCTGGCAGGACCAGGACGCATAAGGTTTCTTTTTTAACATTAAAAAACAATACTGCCCCTCTTCTTCGTTACGCATGTGATATGTTCTACATACATATAATTCTGTCTCTTAAAATTTTTATATGTATAGTTAACTTAATGCTCTACAAATTGATCCAAATTCCAAAGGAAATGTTGAATAACAATCAGGACAATTAGAAATTTGAGAATCTGGGTTGCTTAATTATATGATTTTGTAATTACTTTTTTTTCTTCGATGATTTCTCTTTGTGCCATGCTTTGTGTTTCTTAACAAATTCTATAAACCCTCAAATTCATTCACCAAAAAATTACTTCCAAAATCAAACAACACGAAAACAAGTTGAGGCAAATCAAAATATAACCGATCAACTATCTTTGGATGTATTCAATTTTATTCTCATTAATGAGATCTTTGAGTTCTTTTATAAAATAAAATTATAAATAAACAAAGATTTCCAGCTCAGTGATAATGTCCAAGTCATAAATTTTGCTTTTAGAAGTCACAGAACATTCTGTTTGCATTTCTTATATACGTTGTTGGTTTTGATTTTTGCTTGAGTACTTCATATGCCACCCATCTAATGTTGAAATTTGAAATTGATCATTTTGCTTTATTCTTGCCAACTTGGGATCATTGTTTGTTCAATTACAATATACTTAGTTTGTCTTTGGTGTAATATTTGAGTGGATTCATGTTACAAAATAACTTTTTCATTCCTGTTTTAGAACATGCACATCATGTGTTTGACAAAATATCTCACTCTTGCATCTTTTTAAATTAACTTCATGGTTTGTGCGAAATCTTGGTAAGTTTGTTTGTTTTATTTATTTATTTATTTTTTACACCTCTTGGTTTGAGATCATCTATATAGCATATTCTACAACTTATCTATGATTAAAGTATGAATCTTTGATACTGCAATTGTGTGGCCACTAGCGAGAAGAAACAATTACGTTAAGCCAATTTTGAAAACTTGACATTTTGGCTAGGTGCCACCAACTTAGTGTTTTTCATGACCCATTAAAAACCAAGGGATTAAAATATCAAACTGATATGCAACACCAATAAAAATATTTTAAAATTATATTTCTTTAGATCTTGACATGGAAAATGATATATTCAATATTAAAAAATATATATATATATATATATATAAAATATTTTTTAAAATTTATTTTCAATAGTTTTCCCGTGCATCGCACGGGTTAGCGACTAGTTATAAAGAAGTGAGATCAATGATTCAATTTATTCTCAGTGAAAGATTTGTAGTCTTGAATATTCTCATTTCTAAAAATAAAAATAAAAATTTATTATTGCTTGTAATATCTATAGGGAAAAACTATAAGATGCCACTCCATTATGATTTAATTCAATTTAGATTAGTTTTACTAAAAAAAAAAATTATATTGTATTGCCAATTCTTACTATGATAGTCACTTTATAAATATAAGTCTTTTATTTATTAAATTTTGATAAGGGCTGGGTTCCAAGTCTATAGATGGAAAAATATTTTATATCAAATAATACTACATTATCTATATCAAATTTAATAAATAAAAGACATGTGTGCAAAAATCACTACCCACTAACATATGTCATTCATTTGTTAGTGAGGTAATTATTTTTTACAGACATGTTTCTCACTTATTGGATTTTGATACAATATCATTTGATATCAAATAATTTTTCGTATAAGAGAGAGTTTTACACCTATATACACTTAGATTATATGTACACTTAGATTTGGTTATAATAAATTTTTTTAATTTCAGATTAAAACAAAAAATTATTATCCCCTCCCAAGGAAAAAAAAAAAAAAAAACAAGTATATTGTGTATAGCTGAGAGATTAGATCAAAATAATGCAGACTGAGTGATTTTACCTTATACCATTGTAGTTCTCTTTGCATCTGTAGAGCTGCACCTGGAACGGTACGTAGTCCAGAGGAAGAATCTAAAATCGCTGCCACACGCAATAGTTATTGTTCTTGCTATCTGCTGAAGGCAATATTGCGTTCTTTATATGACATCGGTATATGAGGCAAAATATTTTATGCTGACGATGTTGAAGAGCCCACATAAATGTGTTTCTTGATGTTTCCTTTGTTTTGCTCCACACAAGTTCAATTTTTGTGCTCAGTACAGCAATAACAAACTCAATTAACCCTTTCTGGATAGCTTTGAGTACAGCATCAAGAACACGAGCATCTGACAATTGTTAATCACTTAAACCCGGTAGCTCATTGCACACTCGGCTTAGAAGTTGAGCCGATTGGTAATGAAGCAACTTCAATTCATTAATTTGTTTGATCCCTATGTCAATGATTAAAACAAAATTTTCTAAATCTACTAGATTAGGAAAATAAATACTAAATAACAAAAAAGAAAGAGCATGCAAAAAGTTGAACACAATCAATTACTAAGATTTGAAATTACTAATTGAGTAAATGTAGCGTACCCAATATTATAAGGAGTTTCGAAACAAGCAGACAAGCTGCAAAGAGGGGGAAAAATCAGTTCATTTAAAAACAATAGAGAGCTGTACTTTATTTATTCTGCTTAATTAATTCAAAAAACAAATTTAACCTCAAAAATTAAATAATTTGATGCGGTAGCTTTATTCTCAAATGTAATATCAATAGTTTCCACTTACAAGTGTAAAAATAGCCATACCACTGAGACGTGTGGTCTAGTGGTTTTGGGTGATGCACAAGATGTGTTGAGTGTGAGGTCTAAGGTTCGAGTTCGAATATGTACTCACTTGGGTTACCTCCCTCAGTGGCTCAAGATTCACTAGTGTCCCTCGTGAAATTAGGAAGCTATGGCTCACCATGGTCCTTTTGCACCCTAGTAGAGCCTCAGACCTAGTGAGTATGTTCCTACTATAATCACGCCTAGGTAGAATTACCATGTTGGTTGCCCCCCACCCATTTTTTGTTCATATAAAAAAAAAAGTGTAAAAATAGCCATGCAGTTTAAGTGTTAGAGAATTGAGAAAACATTGGTACTTTTTTTTTTTTTGGTTGGTTTTATTTTATTTTATATTTCGTAATGTATGTTATTGTATGTCAATATTTGTATAACTCATAAATACATATTTCATTACAGTACATATTATAGCATACCATACATGTTAAGGTAAGAGAGTCTAGATAAAAACGTACCTAATCCAATATTTCTTACTTGATAATTTTCTCCATTTTTTGAGTTTCCAATACTTATGGGAATTTCATTGGTGGCATGAGTTGATGGAATGCAAATACCTTGCAGTATAATTGGTGAGTGAATTATACAGTTAGGTATTTATATAATGATAGAAAAAGTTAAAGACTTTAAACTTTTTAGCGACAAATTCTAATATTGTTACAGTCTTTTAAAAGTTCATATTTTTTAAATCACTACCATAATATTATAATAATGTCAAGAGTTTTGCAACTCAACTGACACATCTTCTTGATTTTGCAATTATTAAATTATAATATATAAAAAAAAAAACCCATAGTATCATAAGATTTATGTTTTTAATTAAACTAGACTATGGCGATTCAAAATTACAAGTTTTGATTAAATTTATCTTTGATATTCTCTAAGCAAACTCTGTCTAAATATTACCTATAATCTCTTCTACAATACTGTCTAATTTGTTTCTTTTTATTATTATTAATACTTAGTAATTAAAATATATTTATTAATACATAAATATTTCTTTGTTAACTTTTAAAGTAAACAATTAATTGAGATAATCTATAACATCAATGGTGGAGCAAGGGATGGGCAAAATTTATATAACATGTGGTACTCTAACATGCGTGTGGGTACGTGCGTATGTTAGTGTTGTACATAGACATTTGTGTGTGTGTGTGTGTGTGTGTGGAGAGAGAGAGAGAGAGAGAGAGAGAGAGAGAGAGAGAGAGAGAGAGAGAGAGAGAGAGAGAGAGAGAGAGAGAGAGAGTATTTAGGTGTTGTTTTTTAAGTTTCTCTCTTAAGATTCTGCTATGTGAATTTTTTCTCATGGATGCAAGTGTATTTTTTAAGTAGCCACATGACAGAGTTTTAAGAGGGGAACTTAAGGAACAACACGTAACTTATTGTACATAAGTTTTGTTCACATATATATATATATATATATATATATTGATTGATGCTTTAATGAAGAAAGCCACAAAATAAAATTGCATATTAATTATATTTTGTTTATATATGAAGGTATTTGTTTTTTATTTTTTCGTTTTGGCATAAATAGGCTGTTTTTATTTATTTATTTTTTTTCAAAGTAAAAAATTTCAACTTATGAGACATACCTACATGACATAATATCTTCATTAGTGGTTGAATTTTTGAATGTACAAATAAAAAAATAATTTTTCTTCCAAATTTCGTAATATTCAGAATGTCATTATTAGTGGTTGAATTTTTGAATGTCCAAATAAAAATTATTTTTTTTTCCAAATTTCACAAAATTGGAAGAAGATGATAAAAAATTAAAAACTTTTTATTTTATATTATAGATCTAGGACAGAAATAGAAAGCAGACTTGTCACTCGATGGCGAAGTTAAAAATTAATTCTAGGGGCAAGTCAAATATATACAAAAAATTTAAATCCAAAAAATCTTTCTCTCTCTCTCTCTCATATATATATATATATATATATATATGTATGTGTGTGTGTGAGAAAGTATATCTGTATTTATATCAAGTTAGTCTTTACATTGGTCCAAAAAATACTAATTATTTTTCATCTAGTCTATTTGTAAGTTGTGACCTATGAACTTTCTTTTAATCATATTAATCAGAACAAATGTTTCTTTAATCATGGTTTTTGAGTGGAGTTGTGGTATGCCTTTGTGTTAGAACCCCTTTCCCTCTCCTTGTGTGTGTGTGTGTGTTTGCTTCTCAAAAAAAAAAAAAAAAAAAAAGAACAAATGTTCTCTATACATTTTAGAACAAGATTTTTTTTGGTTAAAGAAATTTTAGATTATAAGAGTAATATTAAGAAAAAATAATGCATTAGTAGTTGACCCATACTTGTCTATTTTAGGAACATCCACACCTTAAGTTGGGAATTGAGTTTGGGCCTGAAGCGAGGTTTGGACTTTGGACTAGGATCAGTGTGGGTTATGGGATTCCGATTAGATCAGGCTACTGGACTTTTCTTGAAAATTGGGTGGGCTTTAAACAATGGGTCTCACTTTCTGGGGTGGGCTTTAAACAATGGGCCTCACTTTCGGGGGTCGGGTTTAGGCTTTCAGCCTTCAGTCCAAACCCAAATTCGCTTTTAAGCTTCCTTTTCTCGCCCGTCTCGCTTTCGCTATGTCTAGTAGGTATTGCTGTGAAGTTAGCTGCTTGTGCTTGTGGGTGTTGGAGTGGTTCTTCCATGGTATTCTTGTGTGCATGGGGGTTGCTGGGTTGTTCTGGGATGCTATCTGCTGGTGTGGTGTTCAAGTTAAAGGCGAGGTAAGGGTGTCATCACTGTGATGTGGGTTTCGAATATGATTTACTGTTAAGTATGTGTGTAAGGACGAATGTGGCCTTCTCAGAGTGCGTGGGGACTAAACTTTTTAGAGTTGGTTTTTTAGTTAATTTGTGAGAGTGCTGCTATCTAGCATGTGATGGTTCGATGGCTTTGCGCTATGTCTATGATGTTGAGTGAATGATTGTATGACTGGGAGCTTTGATCCGTGCGCAGAGGCGAAAAAGAAGAAAGTTTGACTACTGGCTAGTGATGAATCAGACACTGAAAAAGACTTGGCACTTAAAAGCTAAAGCATATTTGAAGCCTTGTTGCAATTTTGGCTGTCAGTTTTCGATGATAATGTGAATTCTCTGAATAGACCATGGTCTACGCTCATACATTCTCATCTTCTTTGTCTCATGTTTTAAACCAAACGATAACGGGTTTTAATCAAACTCACTGACTTTTCTCAATGCCTAACGGATTACAAAGCCTTGGGCGACATCTGGTTTCTACTATAGCATTTTCCTAATAGAAACTTCCTTGCCTTTACCACTTTGACTTGCTTACATGGCTATTGGCTAACCATGACAAATGACGGCACCACTGGGTTAGCTTGGCCAGCCATTCTGACATGACCCCATAATTTAAGGTAATGAATATATATATATTGGATGAATTGAGGTAATGGATCTCGTCAAATGGAGATGTTGATATCGTACGCACCATTTAATGTTCTTATCGTGTATCAAAGTAAAATTATTGCATATTCTGGAAGTACTACTATAAATGCATATTTTTCTCATTTACATGAATTATAGGTCTCACTATAAATTTAATTAATTGAACCCACAATTATGTGATAGAGAAGAATATGCATTTATGACACTCCAAAAATATTCTATATATAATTACCTTGTATCAAATAAAATTTATTTATTTATTTTTAAATCTCACTTGAACACAAATTTTGTTGTCAAGCAAAAAGATATTATTAAATCATTTAATAGTATGATTCAAATATCACCCTTGCCCATTATATCCAAAAGTTCATCATCAACTAGAAGAATTTTTATTCTCAAAAAAAAAAAAAAAAAAACCTAGAAGAATTTATCTAAAATCACCATTGACACTATGAATTCTCGACGTATAGTAAAAGGTGACTAATCATACCTAAAAATTCCATGGTTGAGGACAACTCCTAAATTGTGAATAAAATTATTTTATTCCTAAAATATTTTAGTGCTCAAGTTAGTCCTTTTGTTCCTTTTCCATTATATTGCTTACTTACCAAATTCGATCATGAAATCATCTCTCTCTCAATCTAAGAGAGAGAAAGGCATATTAGCCCACATGTGTATTTTTTGCATATAAAAAAAAATGGCATATTGTCCGTCCATTATAAAGAAATCGGAATAGGAGGACTAACTTGGTATATTTGACCTTTATCAATGCCGAACCCCCTATCCACTACGGTTGCAGTAATGGAAGCGTTGGCTTTCCGCAGGGCAGTTCAATTTGCAAAAGAAATCGGTCAGAGAGAGGTGGTTTTCAAAGGAGATTCTGCTGTGGTCACCCAAGCCATCACCCAAGGAAGTTCAAACTCTCGAGTATGGCGACATTATCAACAACATCAAGATGTTAGCTGCTAATTTTAATTTTATTCAGTTTTGTCATGTAAAACGCAACTAAAATGCAACTATAATGTAGTTGCTGGTGCACTAGCCAAAAAAGCTAAAGACTGTTCGAGGTTAACTGTTTGGTTAGAAGATGTGCCAGAGGATATCTCTCATCTTCTTTTGTTTGATGTTCCAAGTAATGCTAGTTTTCGTCGAGCCATTTTGGGTAATTCTAGTGCCACACCCAATCCCACAACTTTGTGCACAACTTTCACATGTGACAAGCCACCTAATCACCTTGGGCCCACCAACATACCACAACACTTAAAGCTTTAGTTATTTCAAATTTTCAATTATAAATTCCACCGTAACTTTACTTCTTTTCTTCATCTTCCTCCCAAAACCCATATGTGAAAAAGCTTGAGCCCCAAAACAAATTGCAGCAGCCGGAGTACTGGAACTACGGTGGTGTGAAAATGGAAAACTCACTCCAGAAAACACCATCCCATGCCAGAAAATAAAAACCCAACCTTGAGAAACATTACCTCTCCGTCGAAAAACCAAAACCCATTGCTCCTTCAATCCGCGAAAAGCATCGTTCGTCTCAGATTTGTAGTTGCTAGAGTATTGGCATGATGGCTTGTAAACGGAAATCCCATGCCAGAAAACACCATTCCAAATCAGAAAATGAAAACCCATCCTTGTAAAACATAAATTCATTGCTGAAAACAAAAACCCATTTGTTGGTTTTTAGACCCCTTAAAAACAATTGATTTAACCTAGGTAATTAGCCAAGTTGTTACTTAGTCCAATTTAACAAGTCTAGTTTATCACAATAACAAAGATCAAATCATGCAAAGCAGCGGAAAATAAATAACACAAGATATAATCACCTAGGAAATCAAACAGGTAAAAACCTGGGGAGGATTTGACCTAGTTATCCTCAAGGTAATTTTGAATCCACTATCTTGAAAGAATCGAAGTTCATACAATAAGACTTACAAGCCCTCACACTCAACTTCTTATTGCTACCAATCAGTAGAACTTACTGACACGACTACGTGCAAGCTCCAAATCCACGGACTCCTTCTTTCTTGGATTCACCACCAGATACAAGCACACCCACTTGTGTTTTCTTTAAGCTTTAATGGCAGCAACTGAGTTGATCATTAAGGTGTAGATAAATCTTCTCCTTGAAAACCCTAAGTTTGTGTAAAGGAAAGCTCCTCTAGATCTCACAAGAGATTTACACAAACCGCAATATGAGCAACCCTAAAACATGTTTAGGGTTTGCCTTTTATACTTAAGACAAATTAGAAACCCTAAAAACTTTTTAAAATAACTAGGGCTGAGTTGGAAAATCTGCAGAAAAAACATTCTGCTCGAGCTTCGATCGATCGAGCCTAAGTTTTGATCGATCGAGCCAAGCCGAAATGCATTAATCTTTTCTGCATTAAGCTTGATTCCAACTTTACATAAATGCATAACTTTGAGCAAGACTAAAATACTTCTAAACACATTGTTTTGATCATGGTTTACCAACAATACAAATTAGAGTTCTAAATGCATACAATCCTAAGTCTTTAGAACATAACAAACTCCCCATTTGGTAATCCGTGATAAAACACAACTAGAAGCTCAAAGTTTACAAAATAAAAGTCCTTTACAAAAATAATGCTCATAAAAACAAATTCAATCCTAACTACTATCCATCAGTTGCAAGTGTAGACAGCAGCTCAATTGAATCAACCTATATATTTCCTAAAACACTAAACAAAATGCATAATCGCATGTGTGGAAACAATACAAGGAAACAAGTAAACAAATTTAATTATTGATTTCAAAACAACACACAATAAAGACATATATCAATGAATAACTCATAAATATAAATCAATAAATAGTTTGAAACAAGAAACAATATAAGGTAACAAAAAAAATACTCCCCCTAACATGAATATCCCATCATTAACATGGCAAGAGCTAAAAAAATAAGATACAATGTGAAGTACCTAGATACAATCTAAACTCCACAAACTCCCACCAAAGAAAATACTCTCCCCCTGAAAACAAAACCTCTACAAAGTACTCCCTCTTTTTGTGATGGAATGCCAAAGGGCAAACAAAATCCATCATCAAAAGGGAGGTGGTCAAAACTGCGCCAACTCCACATGCAAGGCACGGATCTCATTGAGCACGTCCCTTAAAATCTATCCATGAGCCGCCTGAACGGTCAAGACATGATCCACCGTACGTTGAATGTCTGAATCATCCGAAGTAGTCGGTGGAGGAACATTAGCATCAGCAGCAGCACATGATGTCTCAGCAGCATCAGCACCTGTAGAAGAGGGAGGAGGGGGAACAACACTAGATGACGCACCCCTAGGACGCGAAGGACCAACTCTCAAGTAAGCAGCCCTCTGTCTAAGAAAGGTGGCACCTATAGGAGCAACTACATGAATAAGTTCACCAAACGGGAAACCATCTAGACCTAAAAAGAGCAAAATCCTATGAATGAAAATAGGATGAATAAGCGCATGCCCTATGGCAGAACTCCTATGAACCTCGTTCAAAGAACGAAGGAAAAAATGAGGGAAACTGATCGATGCACCAGAAACAAAAGCATACAAAAACACACATCGCTCTAGAGGGATAGTGTGGAAATGAGAAATAAGCCACAACGAATGACACGCTATCCTAAAGAAAAGATAGGCAGTCTCGATAAGCTCAGTGGACGTGATCCGAAGATCAAAACCCCACTGGATAGATGACCCAGTGATGTATGACATGACAACATCTAAAGAGGGTGACTCATCATAGGGATAGTCAGGCTCCCGAACAACCGAAACCCTAAAAGCCTCAGCCACTACGCGAGGGGTAATGGTAAACTCAACACCTCGTATCCAACTCCTAACAAGGGTGTTGGAATCATAGACGTGATAAGAGAGGTTCGAGAAGAACTCTCTAATCAGCGTGGTCAGGGTGGATGATCTATCTCTAAGAGAGGCAACCAACCTCTAGACTCAAAGTTAGCCCTAATGGCCAGATCACTCTCATCTGAAACTACAGCTCGCTCAGCCCATATCTTACGCTTACTGTTTAAAGTATCAAAGGCCTCTCTGCACTTATCATTCCTAAACACCTCATTCCTAGAGGGAGACTTAGAGGAAGTGGAAGGGATCCTATGGGCTCTAGTTTTCCTAGGCAGGGTGCTAGGATAAGGACCAAAACACAGAGCAAAGGAACAAAAACACAAAAGACAAAACCAAGGGAAAATTTTAAGTTAGCACAAAAAAATATAGAACAAAAATCTATATGATGCATGAACAATTTAAATGGCATGATGCATGTCCTAATGCAGTGCAATTAAGTCCAAAAAAAGTTCAAATTCACAAAATTGGCTTGAACATAGAGGTATTAACACAAAAACCAAAATTTGGAAAACCACTTGATCAATTTGAAAGATATTGACTAATTGATCATCTTACAAGGTAGATTTTAGAAAATAATGAACAATTACATCAATTGAACAAGCCAATTTCATCAATTTAACCCAAAATTGAACAAAATCCCCAATTCGGATCAATTTCAAACCCTAGAATTTTCAATTTTTCAAAAACCACAAAATTGATCAAATTAAACTACAAGAATCATGATAATAACATCCTAGAACAAAAACCCAATGATTAATTTCACCAAAAATGGTTTGCATCATCAAAAACCCCAAAATATGAAAAGTGCCGAAAATACCCAATGAATATGCATGAAAAATGCATGAAATCATGAAATAAAATGCAAAAGGAAGGGCAAAAAGGACTTACTGGCCTTGGGAGACAAAAACCTTGCAAAAATTTCGGAAGAAAATGACAAAAAATCCTTAGTGGAGCCTAGCCAAGTTGGAGAGAAAGAGAGGAAAGTTTGAAAAGTTTTGAAAAAGTGCCTTTGAAAAAGTCCAATCTGACTTTTAAAAAACATGATTCACGAGTTTCGATCAATCGAAAAACAGCCTCAATCGATCGAAACAGACAGAGACTTTAACAAAACAATTTTAAAAGTGTTCGATCGATGTAAATCAGTTTCGATCGATCGAAACAGACAGAGACTCTCTCTAACATTTTTAAAAATTTTCGATTGATCGAAAAATAGAATGGATCGATTGAAATGGGCAAAAGCTCACTAATTTTGAGGAAAAACACAGTTTTTTGAAAAAAAAATTTAGAATCGACTCAAAGCATTGAAATTTAAGAGCAATATGCATGAGTATGTGATGATGTGACTTTCAAAAAAAATAAGAATTTTAAGCTCAAAATTCCCAAAAATAAAATTTCTTGCATTCTCCATAAATTTTCAAGCAACAAATTAATTTTGCACAAAATTCAAAGTATTTGCAAAACTTGGTTGGTCAGACCATAAACACACACACAATAACATGTACAAAGTTTAGCAAAGAGTAACTCGTGTAGTGTGTGCAACTAGCAAAAACTTGAGATACATGTGAGGTGATATGTGAATAGCAATCAATCACAAAGTCTACAAAATTCATCAGAAAGAATTTAAAAGAGACTATCACCTAAAGAGTTACATCATATAACTCTCATATCTCCTAAATCATAAGCTTGCAATCATGTAAGTTTCTTGAATTTATGCCTCATAATATATACACCAATTTTAAGTCATGTGATTTTGGCATCAAGCCTAATAGTACACACCAATTTTAAGTATTAAGCAATTTAAACCGAGGCTTCACCTTATGTTTTTTTCGTGCATGTGCTAAACTTTCTTGAGCACAAAATCTTATGATATGCACTAAGGTGTTCATGATTGGCTAGTGAATAGTGGTGAGATGGTTATTTATGCTGAAAGTTCAAATGGCATATAAAACACCCTTGAATGTTTAGACCCCCAATTACAAAATAACCAATTCAAGTTTTATGACAAACAACTAGTGTACAGAAAATGAACACAAGCTATAAACAAAATTGGTAAACAATCTAAGCCAATTAAAATCACATCCACAGCAGAAAATAAAAGGCAAAGATTAAGGAAAGAGAGATGCAAACACAAGGACAACACACGATATGTTATCGAAGAGGAAACCGAAGCCCTCGGTGTAAAACCTCTCTGCCACCCTCTAAGCGGTCAATAATCCACTAGAAAATGCAGTTGGGATACATGAACAGTAATAGATCCTCCAAGCCTAATCTACCCAATGTACCTAAGCCCTCCAAGCTTCTTGCTCCAACGAGGTTGCGTCGAACCTTTTTCTTTTCTAGCTTACCGGATTCCGCTATAATCCATAGCATCGGCCATCCTTGACATCTTCCAATGCTTCCCAAAACTCCAAAAACACTCAACACTCTAAATGGGCGTGGGTAGTGTTTGGATAGAAATCTCCTTTCAATAGATATGACAATGAGAGAGGGAATGAAAATAGATTACAAAGATTTCTCTCTAAGAATGAGTAGCTCTCTCTACTTGGGTGGGTGTTTTTAAGAAACCTCTCTTAGGGTTTTTCTTTCTGAATGACCACACATATTTTGTGAGAATGAGGAGTATTTATACTGGTGTGAGAATAGAATGTGAGAGTCAGTTTTTCCAAAACAGGGTCGGCTAGCGACTTGACCTCGCAACTTGACTGAGTGAGTTCAAGTTGCGAGATAACTGAATGGCCAGTCTGGATTTTTGTCCTGTAGTACTCCAGCTGGCATGATTATTCAGCTTCCTTGCATGCTCTGCGCGTATGCAACTTTTGGTGGCTTGCAAGCCGCGAACCTCCCGCGAGTTCCAGCCGCAAGTTCCTGCTTCACTGCACAATCTTGAGCATTTCTTCACACTCTCTCACACACTACCCTTACATGATTCCCACCTAAATACAGGGTTTCTAAGTGCTGTATTACAAGCAAATTTGTCACGGAATAAAGCCAACACATGGTTGATTAAATTCAACCTTACATATGCCTTTCTCTAAAAGTTCAAGTCCGACAGTCAAAAACATGTGACTTCAAGATTAAGACAGAGTAATCAAAAACCATAAACATCTTTTCCACACAACATGCACTACAAAACTTCAACTAGTAAAGTGCAATAAGTAAGCTCATCAAAGCTAAATAAGGTACAAACGACATGTTATGTGAAAATAAATTGACCAACCTTGTTCTTTAAAAACCAAGAAGAATAGTACAAAATACAATTTGCTTCCTTTTTCTCCTTTTTTTTTTATTATTTTTTTTTATTTTAAAAAAACACCTAGAATGAAATGCATGAATGTTATGCAATGCAAATCCTAGAAAAAAAAAAAAAAAAAACCAAAGAACAATGGTCACAAAGGGTAGAGCAATGAAACACAAGAACCATGAAGACCAAGACTGATCAGGGACACAGAATCACACCAATTACTTGACGAAGAGTCTCAAACTTACTTCTATCAAGAGGTTTGGTGAAAATGTCGGCATTCTGATGTTCAGTAGGAATATACTTAAGACACACAATCTTTCTTTCAATAAGATCCCTAATGAAGTGATACCTAATCTCTATGTGCTTAGTCTTAGTATGTTGAACAAGGTTCTTAGATATGTCAATAGCACTAGAGTTATCACAATAAACAACCATGGTATCTTGGGATATCCTATAATTAGTTAAAACCTTTTTCATCCAAAAAAGTTGTGAGCAACAACTTCCAGCAGAAATATATTCTGCCTCGGCAGTAGACAAGGACATAGAATTTTGCTTTTTACTCATCCAAGAAACAAGATTAGCTCCAACATAAAAACACCCACAGTGGTGCTTTTTCTATCATCAGCATTAACAGCCTAATCAGAATCAGAAAAACTAGCAAGAGACAGATTAGACTTTTTGCGGTAGAATAATTCATAATTACAAGTTCCAGCAACATATTTAATTATTCTTTTGACAGCATTTAAGTGTGAAACTTTAGGATTAAATTGAAATTTAGAACAAACACCAACACTAAATGCAATATTAGGCCGACTAGCAGTCAAATACAAAAGACATCCAATTATACTTCTGTATAATGTAACATCAACAGACTCACCTGACGGATCATTTGTTAGTTTTGCATTGGCGGCCGTTGGTGTTCTGGCATGTGCAGCATTGTCCAGTTCAAATTTCTTGACTAGATTCTTTGCATATTTTGCTTGGTTGATGTAGATCCTTGAGTCCATTTGCTTCACCTGTAATCCCAATAAATAAGTTAGTTCACCAACCATACTCATTTCAAACATCGCCTTCATTTCATCTGCAAAAGAATGAGCAACTGAGTCATTAGTAGCACCAAAAACAATATCATCAACATAAATTTGAGCTACAACAAAACTGTTCATATCCTTTCTTATGAAGAGAGTAGTGTCTGTAGATCCCCTTTTGAAGCCAAGCTCAGTGAGATATGCAGTCAATCTATCATACCAAGCCCAAGGAGCTTGTTTCAAACCATATAGAGCTCTCTTCAATTTATACACATCATCCGGTCTGTGAGGGTCAACAAAGCCTTTAGGTTGTTCAACATGTACTTCTTCTTGCAACATTCCATTCAAGAAAGCACTTTTGACATCCATTTGATATAGCTTGAAATTCAGATGACTAGCTATAGTCAACAGTATTCTAATGGATTCCAATCTTGCTACCGGTGCAAAAGTCTCATCAAAATCAATCCCTTCTACTTGTGTGTAGCCTTGAGCAACAAGTCTTGATTTATTTATGATAACAGTGCCATGTTCATCTGACTTGTTCTTAAAGATCCATTTAGTTCCAATTACGTTTACACCCTTTGGTCTAGGAACTAATTCCCACACATCATTCCGAACAAATTGATGAAGTTCTTCATGCATAGAGTTTACCCAATCAGCATCTTGAAGTGCCTAATCTACCTTTTTCGGTTCAAATTGGGACAGATAGCATGAGTGTGTAATTACACTTAAGACTTTTGACCTTAATCTCATGTTATCATTCAGACTTCCCAATATGTTTGAGGAGGGATGATTAGCCTTACTCTAGAGGAAGGACCTTTAACTAGAGATATGGAGGTACCTTTCTGTTCTGATGAAGGACTAAACTCATGTGAACCTGTTGAGTCTCATGAATTGGAGTGGATGGTTCAGGAGTTGATAGCACAAAAATTGCATCATTTAACACCATTAGCTCCTCATCACTATGTTTCCCAACATAATCAATAGGAAGTGAGTCATTAACCTCCATAGGCTTATCTTGAATAGGAATAGTACTTTCTGAATGTGCTTCTAGACATACTTCATTATTGATCACAACATTTGACTATTCCATGACATTTTTGGTTCTCAGATTATACACTCTATATGCTCTACTAGTAGAGGAGTACCCTAGAAAATATCTTTTGTTACTCTTTGCATCAAATTTCTCTAGGTTCTCTCTATCATGTAGAATGTAACAATCACTACCAAATATCCTGAAATACTTAATGACTGGCTTCTTTCATCTCCAGAGTTCATAAGGAATCTTCTTGGAATCAGGTCTGTAATACACCCGGTTGAGTATATGGCAAGCAGTGTTAACTGTTTCTCCCCAGAAAGATTTTGGCAATTTTTTATTGTGCAGCATGACACGATCCATCTCCTGAACGACCCTATTTTTCCGTTCAACTATTCCATTTTGTTGTGGTGTCTTGGGTGAAGAGAACTCTTGATGTATGCCCTGTTCATTGCAAAAAGTAGCCAGCTTGGTATTCTCAAATTCTCTTCCATGGTCACTTTTGATTCTGGCTATCACAATATCTTTTTCAACCTGCAATTTCTTACACAGATGTGTCATCTTCTCAGGAGCCTCAGCTTTATCTTTCAAAAGCACAACCCAAGTATATCTGGTAAAGTCATCCACAACCACTAGAATATATTTCTTTCCTCCTAAACTCTGAACTCGAGTAGGACCCATAAGATCAATGTGCAGTAACTCCAGAGGTCTTGAAGTTTGAACATTAGCCACATGTTTAGATTTTATCTGTTTACCTATTTGACATGGTCCACATATGCACTTATCTATCTTCTCAAACTTAGGTAAACCAACAACAGCATCACATTTGAAAATCTTTTATAACTGCTTATGACTTGCATGCCCTAACCGTTGATGCCACAAATCAACTTGATCAATCTTTGCACTAAAACACTTGTTGCTTATGCTTGGTGTCAATCCATAATAGTTGTCCGTTGTCCTTACACCAACACACATACAGTCACCTCCTCCATCAAGTATCTGACATTCATACTTAGTGAAGAGAACATTCAGTCCATTGTTGCAAATCTGACTGATGCTGAGTAAATTTGCCTTCAGTCCATCAACATACCAAACATCTTCAAAGACTGGTAAGCCTGGGATGTCCACAGTTCCAACGCCTCTGATGACAGATTTGCTTCCATCTCCAAAAGTGACTGTCCCAATCTTTCCTTCAAAGAGGTTCTTGAATAATCCTTTGTTTCCTGTCATATGCCTGGAACAACTACTATCCAAATACCAAAGACAAGAATCACGTGCCTTTGAGGCGGTTAAGGCAGTATAACACAGATAATTATTACCACATATGATAAGACCACGACGTCCAAGAAAAGATTTAACAAACTCAACAAGAGACAAATACACAAAGTAAGCAAGTTGATGAATAAGCAAAAAGAATTTCCAAGAATCCATAACAAAGGGGTCAAGGATTAGTTCAGTGATCAAAAGATCAACAACAAAAGAGCAACCTACTTTGATACCACTTGTTGGTTTTTAGACCCCTTAAAAATAATTGATTTAACCTAGGTAATTAGCCAAGTTGTTACTTAGTCCAATTTAACAAGTCTAGGTTATTACAATAACAAAGATCAAATCATGCAAAGTAGCGGAAAATAAATAACACAAGATATGATCACCCAGGAAACCAATCCGGTAAAAACTTAGGGAGGATTTGACCTAGTTATCCTCAAGGTAAACTTGAATCCACTATCTTGAAAGAATCGAAGGTCATACAATAAGACTTACAAGCCCCCACGCTCGACTTTTTATTGCTACCAACAAATAGAACTTACTAACACGACCACGTGCAAGCTCCGAATCCACGAACTCCCGCTTGTGTTTTCTTTAAGTTTCAATAGTAGCAACTGAGTTGATCATCAAGGTGTAGATAAATCTTCTCCTTGAAAACCCTAAGTTTGTGTAAAGGAAAGCTCCTCTAGATCTCACAAGAGATTTACACAAACCGCAATATGAGCAACCCTAAAACGTGGCTAGGGTTTGCTTTTTATACTTAGAACAAATTAGAAACCCTAAAAACGTTTAAAACAACTAGGGTTGAGTTGGAAAATCTGCAGAAAAAACATTCTGCCCCAGTTTCGATCGATTGAGCCAGGCCGAAATGCATTAATCTTTTCTACATTAAGCTCGATTCCAACTTTACATAAATGCATAACTTTGAGCAAGACTAAAATACTTCTAAACACATTATTTTGATCATGGTTTGCCAACAATACAAATTAGAGTTCTAAATACATAAAATCCTAAGTCTTTAGAACCTAACACCATTACTTATGAACTTACAAATTTTGTTTGTGTTTTAAATTTCAGCAACGTTTGGGCAAATTGGTGCTGCTCCTATGATCTGGACTAGGCATTAACAAGCTTAAAGGAAGAAAATGGATGCATATAAACTACAAGGTTGCTTTGGTATAGAAGGAAGTCAAATAAAAAATTAAAATTTGTTCTTTGTAATTTGTGGAACATTCCTTTTGTTTGTTCTTTGTGTAAGGAGTTTAATGGCGCATTTGCTTGGGAGGAAGAAGAAGAAAAGAAGTAAAGTTACGGTGGTATTTATAATTGAAAATTTGAAATAACTAAAGCTTTAAGTGTTGTGGTATGTTGGTGGGCCCAAGGTGATGAGGTGGCTTGCCACATGTGAAAGTTGTGCACAAAGTTGTGGGATAGGGTGTGGCACCAAAATTACCAGCATTTTAGTCTAGATTCTCAAAAAAAAAAAAATAATAAAAAAAAAAAATAAAACTTGGTATATATTAGGTCATTCTACTGTACCCCAATTTTTTTAGGGGGTATCGTACCCACACAAATCCTGACCATAAATTTGGAGGAGTTTTATTCCTAACCATTCATTTTATTTTAAGGGGTTACTGGTTACTAGTAGATCATAGGTCAAATATATAAAACTAAAATAAAATTCAGATTGTTCCTTTCACTCTGTTTTTTCTTGCGTTCTCTGAGTTTCTTGCAGATTGCTTCTCCAATTCTTCTCAAAAAACCAAATTGTCTTGCATTTTTTCTGTCAATCTCCCTTAGCACCTCTTCGACTTACTATCCGGTGAAGGTTTCTTGAGATGATCAAAATCTCTTTGATATTGTTAAGGTAAAGATCAAGCGATGAAACCTAGTTTCATTGCCATTGTTTTGTATCCCTTTTTATTTGTTGGTTTTTCAAGGCTACCCATTTGAAAAGGTAGATATATGCAATTATTTCAAAGGATTAATGTTGATTTTTTTATTATATTTTATTTTTTTTGTGGGTATTGGGTATAGGGTGGGTGAGGTGGAATCTTTAATCTTCTCCATGATTTGTTATATGAGTTGATTAACAGTATCAATATTCATTTGTTATTTGTTATTTATTATTATTATTATTATTGTAAAGTTTTGCATATAAGGGTATGTGGGTTTCTAGTGTTTGTATCTGTTTGTTCTTTTGAAGTAGCATGTGTATGTGGGTTTGTGCTGCTTCATTGCTTTGCCAGATTAGACCACTTAGTGAATATCCAAAGTAATCTTTTCTTAGTTAAACTCATGAGCAAGACAGAGCTTTGTGGGTAAGTTCTTATAAATTTGATTGTGCAAGTATTTGAAATGAAATTAGGAGTAGAGGTAGACTGTGGTAATATGGAACGGTGGCATTTACTATGCATTAACTTGGCCATT
Organism: Quercus lobata; assembly: GCF_001633185.2. NCBI lineage: Eukaryota > Viridiplantae > Streptophyta > Magnoliopsida > Fagales > Fagaceae > Quercus > Quercus lobata. The sequence goes on along the minus strand of NC_044907.1, from coordinate 43,804,853 downwards.
TCCAAACATTCATTTGTTGGTTGGATGGTTATTCTTAATAAGCTTTCAACCAAAGCTAGAATCTTGCAATGGGGTCTTCCAAGTTCCAGTGGATGGTTTGTGTGTTTTCTACAACTCTAGAATTGAGTTTTCAGTTCTTCTTTCACCAAGAGGGTCTGGAAAATTACAATTAAATTGTTTCTAGTATCTTTTGCTAAGACTGATTGGTAGGATAGTATGAGTTATGGGGAAATAATCTTAAAGGAAAAGGCTTAAGAACAACCCTTTGCAAACTAGCTTTGTGGGATACTACTTATCATGTATGGAAGCAAAGAAATTCTATTATATTTTATGAGAAGGTATAAATTGAAGATCAACTCATTGGCATTATAAAGAAGGATGTTCAAGGGAGACTAGAGAGCAAACTATGCAGTTGTGACTCAATGCTTAATCATATCCTTTGCTATAAATGGGGACTCAAATCTGAAATGCAACCTACATTATCAAACTAGTGATTGATTTATCCTATGATAAAGAATTATTGAAAGCTTGGTATTGCTGGACATCTTGTGGTGCACTATTATTATCAAAGCTTGGTGGATCTATTGTTTCATTGCTTAATTGTAACATGTTGCAGCTATGTTAAAAAGTTGTAATAGCTTGATAATGTTAATGTATAAATTTTATTGTAGATTGTGTTTTAGGAGTGACCAATTTTAGCTTGATTTGTTGAGATCATGGCACACTGTTGAGGGGTGTAAGCTGTCATAGCCTGCTGTTTTTTGGTAGCGGATCTATTATAAACTGTTTTTCTGTAGAGGCCAGTCTTAGTTTTGCTATGGTTTCGTTGTTTTGCCTTGTATTTTGGTTGATTTCCTAGTCAATAAAAACCTCATTGATTCATCAATAAAACTGAAAATGAAGGTGGTGATGCAAGACAAGGACGGGAGAAATTGAATGATAAAAGAAGAAAAAATATCACAAAAAGGCCAAGGAATTAGAGGTCATATATGTACTGGTTATTGTTCTATTTACTTTTTATTTTTATTTTTTTGTAATAGTAGTTGTCTTCCATAGAAAATATATCATGCATACTAATGTCCTAACATTATGCAATTCCATAGTTCATACCTTACAATGAAAACTTTCCAAGGTTTCCAACAACAATCAAACATAAACAAATATGGCACAAATTATAAAATCAAACAATAAAAGTAAAAAAGTATAAGCTTCGGCTACAAAATTATTGTTTACAATATTTATAACTATGATTAGAACAAATAACCACACACCAAGAGTTATTTCAACATTAGAAATATTTTATTTATACAATTATATTTACACTTGTGATGGAATTCACTTATCCTAGTAACCACCTCAAAATTAAAAAAGTATTTTAAAAAAAGAAATTTTTTTTAAAGTTTACATTATCGCTTATTATTATTATTATTATAGAGAGAGAGAGAGAGAGAGAGAGAGAGAGAGAGAGAGAGATCATTTTTTTAGTTTTTTATTTTTTTTATTTTTTTTTATTTTTTGGTTTTGGGAGCTACTTTGGTCTTTTTTGGTGGAGGTGTAGGATATTCCAAATTTGATTTATTCCCAATTAAAAAAAAAAAAAATCTCACAAATAATTGATTAGTATTGATTTCTTTATATTTAGTTCCCAAAGAATCATATAAAATCTATAGCATTTTTTGCCAAGCATATGAACAATGATATTTTGAAACTTATAAGAAATCATTGTCATGGGTTTTATTAAAATTGATGAACAATGACAATTTGAGCTATTCATTCCAAAGAGTTACTTGGAGAGATAGCGAGTAAATAAGTGATAGACATACCAATACTCTCTATACAATCCAATATCTTTTAATCAAAATTTAAAATTTCATAATATTTTAAATACCTCAAATGCAAAGAGGGTGAGACCAAGACTAACTACGAGAGAGAATAGAGAGAAGCGAACCAATGGGAAAATTCAAAGTAGCTTTATATATAATTCAAAGTGATGTTGCAACCATCCGATGTAAGTAACAAATAAGAGAACCATCGAATTTGACAAAAATAAGGTCATATGTGAGGTTTGTATTGCCTAATGTGATGGTAGAACAGTCCAATATGTTGTAGAATACTTTCAGAAAGGAAATTCAATTGCCATCAAGCTTAAAGTTAATAGAATAGAGGGTGTAGGTCATATGCTAATAGATGATCGGCAAGGATTTTAGTTAACCATTAATGCACACGGTAAATTCATCCTTTTAAACAAAATCTTGATATTTATCTTATTTGACAAGCTCAAGAAATTTATCTTAGAAGGTATTCTGATAATTGTTGAGGGTTTTGGGGGTATTTTGGTTCTTTACAAGTTTTATGAGGTATTTGGTCATTTTATATGTTTTAAGGGTATTTCAAAATTTTTTAAGGTTTTAAAATTATTTCGGTCATTTTAAAGGTTCTATGGGCACTTCAATCGTTTTTTAGGTTTTAAGCGCACTACGATCGTTTTTTAGGTTACAAAGTCATTTCAGTCATTTTTTAGTTTTCAAGGTCATTTAGATAATTTTTTAGGTTCTTAGGATATTTTGGTCATTTTCTTTCGTTTAAGTAGTATTTTGGTCATTTTAAAGTTTTAGGGGCATTTTGGTAATTTTATATTGTAGAGGCTTTGGGGGTATTTTTGTTATATATATTCGTAAATTATTAGGTAATTTGGTGGGGTTTGGTTGTGTTGGCTACGATTATATGTGATGTTGGTACTGCTTAATGTGATGATGGAATTGTCAAATATGAGTAAAAAAAAAAAAAAACTATTGCATGTGACGAAAGTACAGTCATATGTGATGTTGGCACCATCTTATATGACCATGGAACTGTCAAATGTAAGTAGAAAATAATGGAGCCGCTAAATGTGATAAAAGTAAGATCATATGTGATGTTGGTACTACCTAATGTGACAAAAAAATAAGGGTACAACTGAATGTGACAAAAGTATAGTTAGAAGTAATGTTGATGCTATCCAATGTAATAATGGAACTATCAAATGTGAGAAAAAAATGGGGTACCACTGAATGTAACAAAAATATAGTCAGATGTGGTGTTGGTACTGCCTAATGTGGAACGTGAGAAAAAAAATAAAGGAACCACCGAATGTGACAAAAGTAAAGTCACATTTGATGTTGGTATTGCATAATATGAGGATGAAATCGTCAAATACGAGGAAAAAAAAAAAAGGAACTACTAAATGTGACAAAAGTACTGTCAAATGTGATGTTGGTACTGCTGAATGTGACAATGGAACTATCAAATATGAGAAAAACATAAGTGAACCACCAAATGTGACAAAAAAACAGTCACATGTGATGTTGGAACTATACAATGTAAGGATGAAACCGTCAAATGTAAGAAAAAAAAAACCTACTAAATGTGACAAAAGTACTGTCAAATATGATGTTGGAACTGCATAATGTGATGATAAAATCGTCAAATGTGAGAAAAAAAAAAAAGTGAACCACCGAATGTGACAAAAGAAATGTCACATGTGATATTGGAACTGCAATGTCACATGTGATATTGGAACTGCACAATGCAAGGATGGAATCATCAAATGTGATATTTTAGTAACCTGGTATAGCAAGTTGCCTATTAGTGGGTGTCGTACCCCCAAAAAAAGGGAGTACAGTAGAATTCCCCATATTAAAAAAAAAATTTAAGGTCTAAAATAGAATCTGGACTAAATATTAGGAGCAAAACATATATTTTTGCCTTTAAAATTTTTACTTTTTCAATTTTATATACAGTATAAATGGTTGAATGTCACCATAGCTTCGAATTCGGATATGAATTAATAGAGTATAGAATAGTTTGCTTCAAAAGGTAATGATTGTTGATTAGTTTTCTTATAATCTATGGATGGATACTGCTACTTTTATATCTTTTTTTTTTTTGAGATAAAAGATAGAAATACTTTTGTATCTTAATTAGACTACTTTTGCTTCAAAAGGTAAAGATCTATACTCAACTTATGGATGAGACTTGCCGGATTAGGAATTATACTATCCTTGCCCAAACTAAATAACTAAATTTGAAAATGAATAGATTAAAAAATGAGTGAAAATATGCAATGGAATTGTGATTTATTTGATTTGTATAAAAAGGAAAAAACATACAATACACACTTCTGCAAATTTTTTTTTTTGGTTAACAAACAAGGGTGTCTAGATTTCTTCAAATATCTAACTATTTTCTCGGGTGTATGTAGTCTCTTCGTTCTACATGCACTAGGTTATTACAGGGAGGAATCTTGTGGGGTGGCCCCAAAATGCAGGCAAGAGATTTTAAATTGAAGATCTTATGGATATCATGTAATACACACTTCTATATTGAAAATAATAGAAAGCACAACGTGCTGGCTAGTAAACAAAAAAAAAAAAAAAAATTGTATGTCAATTATAGATTTTCAAATAGAACCTGTGATCTCTCTTTGCATAAGTTATTTTTCAAACAAAGAAAAAATAGTAATTTTTGGCCCTATGCCAATTATTAAAAGAACACTTTACACTCTTCGGAATGAGGACCCATAACCTTCCTGGTAGAATAATGAAAATGGAAGCACAAAAGGTTATCATCATGGTTGCAATGGAGAAGATAAGGATGGAAAGGCCTATAATCATCTTTTTGGGTAAGGACTCAAAGAAATCTTCCTTTTTTTGCTCAATCCCATATCGGGGAGAGACACCTCCCACCCTTGCCTTATAAGGCTTTGATCACACACACTACAGTACACCCTTCCTTAGGCCAAAGGCTTATAAGGTAAGGGTGAGAGGCATCTCTCTCCGATGTGGGATTGAGCAAATTCATGCGGGTGGGACGTAGGTCGATCCTTGCCCATCCCAAAGCGAACAATACCTGATTGGGGGCCGAAACGAAAGTCCTCCCACAATAACGATTAGAGCACCTACCACCATACAAGAAGTTGCCGTCTCCTTCATCCATTTTTCTCCTTTATCAACCAAGTCTTTATGGCTCTCCGTAAACAGTTCTCGTGGTGTTTTACTATCTTTGTTTGTAGTTTCTAACAAGGAAGGATGGACAATGCTCTCCACCTCCCGCGTTTATTAAACAAAACCATGTAAAGAAATAGGTTAAGATAAAAATAAAATATTCTTTTCTCTTTGTGAAAAAAAAGTTATATAAATAAAATATTAAATATCTGGTAAGTTTGCGTCTTTTCTTCATATTTTAAAGAATTGAGATATAGTTTCTACTGTGAATAAAATTTTTAGAGGATTAAATAGTAAAAAGACTGAAAATGGCTGAAAGTTTATATATATGACTGTGTATAATTATTTCCCAAAGAAAACTTGATGATGCCGAAAAATCGTCAGTGAGCTACACGGCACTCACGTGCTCGAAACAATGTCTGCACAACACAAAAAGAGAAGACCTCGCAGAGAGCACCGGTGTGGTGCCGGCCAAATACCCTCCGAAGGTCAAGTTAGAACTTCTCACAACTCTAAAGTGTTAGAGAGGGTAAATTATGCGTACCTTAGCTAGTGAGGATATTGGGGCTTTTATAGTAGTAGAGGATTGACCTCTTTTTCTTGCTGTAGAAGTCTTTTCCTTATAGGAGTCTTTATGAGCGTATTTTGCGGAATCCTTTCCTTGTAGGAGTTTAACACTGAGCGTGATGTGCAAGGTATTTCCTTATATACCCATGCGTGGAAGCCAAGTCAAGGTTATGTCGGGACCGTCAGCTTTGTGCATCCCCTTCAGCTTATTCTCTTCAGCTTACTGTCTTCAACTTACTATCTCCAACTTGCTCTCTTGAGCTTCATCTTACTGCCTTCAGCTTACTCTCTTCAGTTTACGGCCTTCAGCTTACTATCTTCAGCTTACTCTCTTCAGCCTACTCTCTTCAGCTTACTGCCTTCAGCTTACTGCCTTCAGCTTACTCTCTTCAGCCTACTCTCTTCAGCTTACTGCCTTCAGCTTACAGCCTTCAGCTTACTGCCTTCAGCTTACTATCTTCAGCTTACTCTCTTCAGCTTCATCTTACTGCCTTCAGTTTACTGCCTTCAGCTTACTGCCTTCAGCTTACTGCCTTCAGCTTACTCTCTTCAGCTTATGGTCTTCAGCTTACTGCATTCAGCTTACTATCTTTAGCTTACTCTCTTCAGCCTACTCTCTTCAGCTTACTGCCTTCAGCTTACTGCCTTCAGCTTACTGCCTCGTCGAGGTCGTCAGCCTCGTTAGGGTCGTCAGCTTCGCCTACTCCCTTGCCAGGGTCGTCAGCCTCGTTAAGGTCGTCAGCTTTGCCTACTCCCTTGTCGGGGTCGTCAGCCTCGTTAGGGTCGTCAGCTTCGTCTACTCCCTTGTTAGGGTCGTCAGCTTCGTCAGGGTCGTCAGCTTCGCCTACCCCCTCGTCGGGGTCGTCAGCTTCGCCTACTCCCTCGTTGAGGTCGTCAGCCTCGTCAGAGTCGTCAGCTTCGCCTACCCCCTCGTCGGGGTCGTCAGCTTCGCCAACTCCCTCGTCGAGGTCGTCAGCCTCGTTAAGGTCGTCAGTTTCGTCTACTCCCTTGTTAGGGTCGTCAGATTCGTCGGGGTCGTCAGCCTCGTCAGGGTCGTCAGCTTTGCCTACCCCCTCGTCGGGGTCGTCAGCTTCGCCAACTCCCTCGTCGAGGTCGTCAGCCTCGTTAGGGTCGTCAGCTTCGCCTACTCCCTTCAGCTTAGTAGTGTCAGCTTTCCATTTATGACAAGTGAGGCCGACGGGTCTATTTTGAACGTCGCTTCATGATACTATATTCATGAATATTCACATTCACAATTTTACCCTTATCAAAACTGAAGTATAATTTAATTTTACAAAGGTAGCAGCCAAAATTTCATTCAACCAACAGCAAAAGCGGAAACAAAGTAATATAGACACTGAAAAGTTTGAAACAGGGTAAACAGAGCAAACTCGGAAACAGAGTAATATAAAAGTACAAGTACAAGTACAAATACACAACAATACATAAGTGCACAAGTACAAAAAAATTATATTCGTAATTATTTTTAAATTAATTTGTCTTATCTACCATGAAAATATATTTAACATCCTAAATAACTTGAAAATTCCAAGAATTTGATTTTAACAAAATGTGTAATATTAGAGATACAACAAAATGTTACAACAGTTTCACTAATTAAAATTTTTTGGTATACTAATTTAAAACTGTTGTAAAATTGTTGTGACATTTCGTTGTGTCCTTAGCATTATCCACAAAAATAATCTTGACCCTCCAACTATAATCATTAACCTCTTAAAAGAATAAAATAAAATCTCAAAAAGCTACAATAAAATTAGCCTAAATAACAGCAAAAATAGCCCAAACAACAACATGATTAGGCCTAAAAACAACACATGAACAAAATATTCAAACAAAAACCTCTTTCAAAAACAAAAAATAAAAGACCATTATCATTTAAATTCTAACTCACTCAATTCAACTTCAACTCATTCCAAAAAAAAAAAAAAAAATTCAATTCAATTTTTCTTTTTCTAAAAGAACGGTATCAAGATAGATACATTTCCACAGTGATATATAAATGGCCTTAGCCCACCTATACTCATTGTAGGCAACACTCAATCAGTGGCCTTGTTTGGTTTAAAAAAATGGTCACTCATCACTCAGTTTTCATCACCCATCACTCATCACTCATCACTTAAAACACTCCACCTCGTTTGGCACCATCACTCACTTGTCATCACTCAATATTTTTCAACTATTTGTGTGTCCCATACCTATACCTTGTGCAACTTTTACTTTTTTTTTCCCTTCAACCCTTAGTACCCAAACTCATCGAACCCAGTGAGAGAAAAAAAAAAACAAAAACAAAAACAAAAACAACAACTCACCCAACCCAGTGAAAAAAAAAAAAAAAAAAAAAAAAAAAAAAAAAAAAAAAAAAAGAAGAGAAGAAGAAACCGAAAGAAGAAAGAAGAAAAAAAAAAAAGAAGAAGAAGAAGACCGAACCTGAAAAAAAAAAAAAGAGAGTCAACTGAAAAAAAAAAAAAAAAAAGGAAGAAGAAGAAGACCGAACCTAGGAGAAGAAAGGAATAAAAAAAAAGAGAGTCAAAGGTCAAAAGGTGCATTGTGGGTCCCTCCATGTGTGTTTAATTACAAAAATGTCATTGAGTTATGAGTTATGGAAATTGAAAACAGCTAAAATGTGTTTTCAGTTTTCATAACTTACAACTCAAAAATCAGATAATTGAGTGATGGAAACTGAGTCACAGATCATGAGTCATGGAGTCTAAACAAGTGCTCTTCCATGGGCCCCACCAGTTTTGGATCATGAGTTAAGAAAACAAGATGATATCACTCAAAACTCTCTTCATCCAAACATCACAAATGACTATGTCTTGGCAGGTATGAGATTGAGAATTGTATGATTGTACTAATCATTTTAAGTTTTTCTTTAATGTCATGGGTAATACCCTGGATCAACTTAGTTTTTTGAAAAGATGATGTTTGTTTACAATATTGATATTAGATGTCAAACACAGTGGATTCAAACTGAAATGAATGGTACTATAGCTTCTTCTTTTTTAAGTTCCTAGATGGTGTTTGACATGCTGGCCCAAATGTGTCTAGCATGGGTAAACAGCGAAGCTAAACATCAGGGTGGGATTTTAGTAACTATCACTTCACTGGAGATGTTCATTTCTTGACTTTAGTTTTTGGATGTCCCAAGTTTCACATATTGGTTATTATTCTCTTCTTGCCAAGTCTTCTTATCTTGAACATGATGCAAAATTCATATTTAGCAAAGTCAGTAATGTTGTTAGACTAATTACTCCCAGAACTTAGAATTCATCACAGTTCCTATAATGATGAGCATCTTGTTAATGTTAGAGTAATGATTAAATTCACCTTTTTTTACCAGCTTAAGTTTTGGGAACAATAGAGTCAATGGTTATGACTTTTGAGTTCAAACGTTGTCTCTACTCTACCTTCAGTTTTAAAAAAATTCCATTTTTTGGACTCCATTTTTGAGGGGGAGTCTGGGCTCACAAGTGAGTGGGAAGTGTCAGAAAAATGGTTCAAGGATAAAATTTACAATTTCCTATCAACATAATCTTTTGGGACAAGTGATACTTTTACATATATATATATATATATATATAACTTTTGGGACAAGTGATACTTTATCAATGTTGGATGTGAAATTTATGGAAGCTACCTCTCTCTAACATGGCAATGAATGAAGTTTTGTTCCTATTTTAGAATTGGATTCTTCGTTCCTTCAATTTTCAAGAAACAAGAAGTTAATTTCTCCAATTAGCATATTTTACAATATTGTTACTATTACTCTTTTAACAAATTTACCCTTAATTGTTATCAAGAATGAGTATACATTTATATTGATCTCAGCACTAACATGGTGCTGTGTTCACAAGCTGATTCAACTTTTCTTCCATGTGGATGTCTAGTAGGATAATTTATCCAAGACTTGTATAAGAACTTTTTGTATTTCTTGCAGAAGGTAAATGTATACTTTATGTATTAGTACAAAAGGTGATGAAAATGTCACACACACATGCACATGTATGTGTGTATATATATATGTATATAAAATAGAACAGCTCCCATGTTAGCCCTAGAATTTTTTTTTTTTATATTTATATATTATTATCATCATTCATGGCATTATTTGCATTTAAGAATGTAATGCATCAATAAGCAAGTCAGTGTCAGTTTCTACCATACAGAGTCTATAATTCATCAGTGTCAATAAATAGGGCTCATTAATCATTGTGTCAAATTTCTGTACTGTATTCAATTTAAATGTAATATCTGATAATCCATTGTATGTTAAGATTTTGCGTTAGAACTATAAAATTAATTCTCTTTTTGACTTTTACCCCTTTGTTAATCTGATATTGTTTTGACTATTTCTGAATAGTATATAGTATGGTTCTGCATAGGCACAGTGTTTTGTGTGGGGAAAAAAAAGATTTTCAAAGGTGCTTTGTCATGTACCTGCAGAAGAATATTAGAAGCATCTTACTTCAACAGTCTTTGTCTTTATGGAAGTCATTCATGTGCTGGAAAGATTTTATTTGTTTGGAAGTATCGTTTTTCTTTTTAATGATGTTTGGCAGCAAGTTTTTCTCCAGTCCATGTGGTTTGCAATTTTAGATGATCTTGATTTAGTTGGCCTTCCAGAGTATACCATGCTTTACCTTTAGTATGCAAAGAAATTAACTTCATGTTCTACAAGAACAAATGTCAAGATTTACCAAACTAGTTTGAACATCAATAGGCAATATTTGTTCCTACAGAATTTCAAGGCTCTGTTCTGTTCTGTTCTGTTCTGTTTCTGAGTTCTGCGTTCTGTGATGTTTTTGTGATGGTTTTGTGATGTTTTTCGTTTTAGTGACCTTTGGCTTGCAAAAGCCTTGCAATGAAGCTCACTATTTCTTCATCCTTTATTTTCCAATAATGCACTCATGAGAAAGACATCAGCTTGGTTTTCTTTTTTCACTTTAAAAGTCATCTTTGTCTATTGTTTTCACAATTAAGTCTGTGAATTTTACACTCAACTTTTGAATGCCTCCATTACTATTCACACTGCACTCAGAAACTAGTCACTTTCTTCCCAAAAAAAAAAAATAAATAAATAAATCTTCCAAAACAAAACTTATAAAACTACCAAGGAATAACACACCGTAAAAAAGAACTAATTAACACTTCCAAAGTTGATATAATTCCTTTAGTATAGAAATATCAATAGCTCATGCTTTAGCAGTCTAATCAACTAGTTGTAATGTCTATTATTTGTTTTATAACCAATGCTTATACTATTTTCTGTTTATTATTTTTTCTTGGTTTTGTAGCATTTGATATCTTAACACTTTCAAGGCTCTGAATTTTAAGCTCGACTTCATACAGGTCATTGTTCAATAGCTGTAAAGCAGTCTCAAGGTATACAAAATGTAAGGTTGAATTTAATCAACCATTTTATTGGCTTTATTCTGTGCCAAATTTGCTTGTATTTCAGCATTTAGTAACCCTGTATTTAGGTGGGTTTGATGTAAGGGTAGTGAGTGAGATAGAGTGTTGATTGCTCAAGACTATGCAAGAAAACAGAGACTCGCGGCTTGCTCTCGCGGGTAGCTCGCGGCTTTAAGCCGCCAAATACAGCACACGTGCCAAGCGTGCTAGAAGGTGAACAGTCATGCTAGCTGGAGCACTACAGGACAAAATAGGACAACTGGGCATACGGTTATCTCGCGACTGGGTCTCGCGACTTGACTGCGAGCCACCCCTGTTTTGTAAAACCTGACGTTTCACATTCCTCTCTGACTCTAGTATAAATACCCCTTATACCCACAAATGTATGAGAGCTTCCAGAGAGAATTTTGAGAGAGAAACTCTAAAGAAAAACAAGATTAATTCACCAACAATCTATACATTAGAGTCTCTTCAAATTCCTCAACTCTCTTTCTCTCCATTGTCAAATTCTTGAGAAGCATTTTACCAAAACCTTGTTCTCACCATATTCATCACTGTGAGAGGGTTGTTTGGTTTGCTGGGAAGCAGTTAGGAAGGAACCAATCTACATTAGTTGATGCTATGGTCTAGTAGCGAAATCCGAGAAGCTAGAAAAGAAAAAGGTTCGGCGCAACCTCGTTGGAGCAAGAAGCTTGGAGGGCTTAAGTGCACTGGGTAGATTAGGCTCGAAGGGTCTATTGCTGTCCTTGTATCCCAACTACATTTTCTAGTGGATTGTTTACCACTTGGAGGGCGGCGGAGAGGTTTTACGCCGAGGGCTTCAGTTTCCTTTTTGATAACACATTGCGTGTTGTCTTTGTGTTTGCATCTTTCTTCCCTTTTATCTTTGCCTTTTATTATCTGCTGTGGGTTGTGATTTTAATTTGGCTTAGATAGTTTATCCAATTCCATATTATAGCTTATGTTCATTTTCCGCACACTAGTTGTTTGACATAAAGCTTGAATTGGTTAATTTATAAATTAGGGGTCTAAATGTTCAAGGGTGTTTATACACATATTTGAACTTTCAATTGGTATCAGAGCGGGTACACCTCTAGTGGTTTCATTACCATTGTGTGATCCTTGACTCCCTTTTGAGATGGATCGGTCTCAATCTTTAAACGCACCTCCATATTTTGATGGTAGTAATTATGCTTTTTGGAAGGTTCGCATGAGAGCTTTTCTGTGTTCTATTGATGAATCTGTTTGGGATGCGGTTGAGATAGGTTGGACCAGGCCTGAGGAAGCCAAATCCACATGGGATAAGGCAGCACTTGCTGCATCTAATGCTAACAGTAAAGCACTCAATGCTATTTTCTGTGGTGTGTCCCCAGATGAATTTCACAGGATCTCTCACATTACCGTTGCTAAAGAAGCATGGGAGATATTGGAGACCACTTATGAAAGCACGAAGAAGGTAAAAAACACCAAGTTGCAGATGCTAACTACTCGGTTTGAGGAGTTGAAAATAAGTGAGGATGAGTCCTTTGACTCTTTCTATAGCAAGCTGAATGAGGTGATTGTAAACAAGTTCAATTTGTGAGAGAAAATGGAGGACTCTAAAATTGTAAGGAAGATCCTTCGATCATTGTCGGAAAGTTTTCGTGCTAATGTGACAACGATTGAAGAAAGCAAGGACCTTGATGACATCAAAGTCCAGGAGCTGGTTGGTTCTCTTTAGACCTATGAGATGTCGCTGCCCAATCAACGCAAGAGTAAATCTCTTGCTCTTAAGACCATTAATGAGAAGGTGGAAGATCATGACTCATCGGGAGAAGATGTGGTTGACAAAGATGTTGCTTACCTTGTAAAAAATTTCAGAAAATTCTTGAAATTCAAAAATAATGGCAAATTTGGTGATAAAGGAAAATTCCAAAGTTCAGGAAGGGAGAAAAGGGAATTCAAAAAGAAAGATGGAAAAGAATCCCAACCTACACAAGGTGTCACTTGTTTCGAATGTAACGGATATGGACACTTTAAGAAAGAATGTCCGAATTATTTGAAATCAAAAGGCAAAGTGTATGCCACGACATTGAGTGACTCGGATTCATCTGACTCAAAATCTGAAGAAAACTGTGATGGAGAGGGGAACTACTCAGCTTTTATGACTATTGCTCATGTTGAGTCTTCAGACGAGTTGAATCTGCTTGTACAAGACCTTGGAGAACATAGTGATGAAGAATCAATGAGAATTGTTGAAGAATTAGATGCTGAAAAAGATGAAAGCACAGCCAACCTTCAAGAGAATTATAACTCACTCCTGGAGAAGTCGGGTGAGTACACAAGGGTGGCCAAGGCAGCTGTGAGAAAAATGAAGAAGGCAGAGGAGGATTATAAAAGTCTCCTAATCCGATATAGGGAGGCCAAATGTGAGATAGAAACACTGAATGGTGAGCTGTCAGAAGCTTACACAAAAGTGAGATTTCTTGAGTAAGAGGTTGTGCAAGCAAATGCCAAAATTGAGAGGGTCACCACCAAGAAACTAGATGATGTTATTTTATCGCAAAAGTGCTTTTCAGACAAATCCGGATTGGGATATACCGGAGGAAGTAGCTCATCTGGAAATGTCACTAAAGAAGTGAAGTTTATAAAGGCCAAAGAATCAGCTGATGTTGGTCCTACTGCTGAGAAGCTCAAGATAGAGGAGAAGAGAAATGTGGGGAACGAACGGTTGTTGAATTCCGGTAATCAATCTGTGGGCAGGTCTGAATCTCGTGCCAAGTCTCGTCCACGACCACAAAGAGGTCCTAGATCAACTTATGTGTGTCATCATTGCGGACTTCAAGGGCATATTCGACCAAATTGCCAAAAGCTGAGAGTAAAGAATAATGCAACTCCTCAAAGGTCACGAGGACCTAGAAATAATAGAAGAAATTGGACAGGTGAACAATCGAGAGATCAAAATGGTGATCCCGGAATGATGAACGTGATGAAGATGATTGGTGCATTCACCACCTACTTGGAAAGCTTCTCACGAAGGTTTGAAAGCCCTAACTCCTATACCCAATCCTATAAGGAAATCACCCTAAACGCAAGTGACATGTGGGTGAAAAAAGGTACTCATGCATAAGCATTACAACATGTCCATGCATTAATACTTCCTATGCTTTGTGACAATGGTTGATTGATTGCTTGTTGCTTATGTTGATGGTTGTGTGTTTGTCTATTTGTGCATATTTTTGGTTTTTGTTTTTTTGTTTTTGATCAATCCTTTTCTTCTTGTGTCAAAAATCCAAAAATTACATAAAAATCAGAAAATCAAAAAGTTTGATTGACATTGTTGAGTTTATGTCTAAAAACTTGTTTTGCCTTGTACCTTTGTGCTAATGGCTTTGTGCATTTTTGAGCATAGCTTGTTTCATTGCACTCATATCACTGTGGGAGAAATCTTGAAATCTATGTGATTGTTGTAAATAGATCTTCAAACTTGTCATGAATGATTAGTGAATGGTTATGATGATCTTGAGACATGTATAGACTTGTGTCTATATATCTTCCCACTCTTTATTTTTCGCTAAAAAGAGCTCACCAAATGTAAATCTCCAAATGAAAAGAGATATTGAGCTGCAAAAGCCTGTCGCACATTCTAATGTTTGACTAAGAAAAAGGGTAAGCGACCTAAAATTCAAGTGAATGTTTATTCAAAAAGCTAAAGGCTATCTCATCAAGGTGAAGTATCTAATATCACTTTCACAATGAGAGGTGATTGTCTCAAAAAGGATCAAAAAGATCAAATGTTATGATTGAAAGTGAAGTCAAATGTAAAGCTCCAAGATACGTTATCAAGTTTTGTGAGAGGTCATATATACATATTTCTATAATTGAGATAGTTCACATGATCTAGTGCTAATTGTGTATGCCTTGGTTGAATTGATCATTGAAACTTTACATTAGACTAAGGACTATCTCATTGTTGATATCCACACACAACACACCAGTTTATGTTTGATAAATGCCATAATCATTTATGTGATTGTACTTGATGAAATGTGTTTTCACATGCTCAATCTTTGTTAATTCAAGCACAAATTTTTTTTGAGTGTTTTAGGTGTTTTTGGAAAGTATTTTGTTCTCAAAATTTGAAAATTTCAAAAATTCAGTTTTGCCCTGTTTTGGTGACTCAGTCGCGGGTTAGTCAAGTCGCGAGCCTCAGTCGTATCGTCGCGGGTCATTTTTGGCGACTTGTTTGCGAGTGGAAGGTCCAGTCGCGAGGGTTACTCAGAGATTTTCACGGCTCAGCTCGCAACTCTTTCGCGGGTAGACCTTCCAGTCGCGAAAAACACTTGGAAAAATTTTTCAAATTTTTGTCTTTGAGTGTTTTGGCGGCTTGAATTGGCGACTTTGTGGTGACTCACTTCAGTCACGAAAAACGCGTGTTTGGCAAAAATAGGGGCAGTTTTTAAATCTTTTTCAGTTTTCCCTCGAACTTTTATGACTGTTCATCTTCTTTCTCAACTGTCTCCTTCCCAAACACTCCGTGCACCCATTTTTCAAACTCCATTGTTGCCTCTTTTCAGCTAAAAAATTTTCAAGTAACAGGTATGGGTTTTCTGTCTTGAACTCTATTTTACTTGTTTTTGTGTTTTTCCCTCTGGATTGTTCGCATTTGTTTATGATTTTGAGATGGGTTTGTGTTTCGTCAGTTACTCTTTGTCCATGCTTAGCCTGTGCAAACTATTGATTTAGTTTGAGCTTTATTTTGTTGTTGGTTTTGTTCTTCATCATGTGCTTAACTAGGGTTTGTTTATTGGTAACTCATCTTGTTTGATCTTATGTTGTTATGTTGTTTCATAATGTTCCTATTTTGAATGTGTGGTTCACTGTGCTGAATGTGCCAGTTCTATTGTGTGCATTTATTGGGAGCATCTGTGAGTTTTACTATACTGATTATGAGTCATGTCATTCTCATCACATTGTCTTTAGGATATTTTCTCCTCTGCATTCTCCCTGTTGTTCTTGTGTTTCCTCTTTTAGGCTTGTTCATCCATGTGGTTGATTTAAGTAGCATAATGTTTAAGTGTTCAAGTTCATCTTTGTGGCTGTAATTTCTTTATTAATTACATGGTACTGATTAGTTCTACACATGTATTGTTCTATGTTGTTGTGCCTTTTTCTGATTGCTCACAGATGGCACCTTCATCCCCAAAGAAGAAAACACCTGCAAAGAAGGCAGATAAGAAAACGAAAATGGACCCTAATTTGTTCAGGTCTGTTTCTCACTTTGAGAGATACAAGGACTTCTTCTTGAAAGCAGGAATTATTCAAGAAAGATTTGTAGATTTGGAGGATTTAAGAAACAGCTTTATCCCTAGCTGTTTTGAAGGGAAAGGATGGGAAAGGCTTCTGAGTGATCTCCCTGTAGTGTGTGAACCCCTGATTAGGGAGTTTTATTCAAATGCTGTGATAAGGGAGGATGATTTAAGCTGCTGGATTAGAGGTAAAGAATTCACTTTGGATGCACATGACATTGATGATGTGCTAGGGCTTGAAGGATTAGAAGATCAGGAGTTTGTCAATTACAAAGATAGGATTGTGTCTATTGAAACTGTTCAACAAAGGATAGGTGGACAGAGAGAAGGGAAATGTCTGAATACCACAGCTTTTCCAGTGGACATGAGGTGTCTAAGAATAATCATGATGTTTAACCTATATCCCATAAAGAAGTTGACTACAATCAACTGTGCAAGAGCAATATTTCTGATGGATCTCAAAGAAAAGACATTCATTGACATCAGTTCCCACATATATGACACTATTGTGGATGAGACTAGAACAACTTCTAGGCCAAAACTGATCTTTCCTAGTTTGCTGATGAGGATCTTTAGAAAGAAGGGTGTTCCAATCCCTCAAGACAGCAGTCCCATGTCCACACCCTCTGCAATTAATAGGCTTACCTGCAAAAGGATAAGTGTTCGGCTTCCAGGTGAAGAAGATGAAGGTGATGAAGGAGAGGGTGTCCCAATGGAGACTGAGGCAGAGGCAGCAGGGCATGCATCAACCTCAACACCCAGAAGGAGTGGCAAAAGGACTAGAGCATCAACTCCAGATGCTTTTCAAGTCATTCTGGAACGACTTGATGGGATCAAAGGAGTCCAGACTGAGCACTCTGAGAGGATGAGAGCCATGTAGGACCAGATTGATATTTTGTCTGCAAAAATTGACAGCTTCACCACCCAGTATAGACAGTGACCCTTTGGCCATTCCGGTCAAAAAGGGGGAGATGATACCAATGTTCTTTCTGTTGTTGATGAGATTGTTGATGAGAAGCAGAAAAGCAGCTCTTAAGGGGGAATAATGTGTTGAGGGGGAGTTGTCAAAATCAGAGACATTGTTTATATATGCTTATGTTTTGGGCATTTAATATTTATATGGGTTTGATACACTGTGGTTTTTGGTGTATTCTTGTTTCTAACTCATATCTTATAATCTTGGTTTAATCTTTTATATACATTGTTGATGTTATTCAGAATATATTGTGGTTTGTACCCATGTGCTTATGTAAGCTTTTAGGGTTATGTTTTTATGCATAATTTGTAGGCTTTATGGTTTGTACCTTACTTATTGCAGCCTTTTATGCTATGTTGAAATCAGTACTTTAATCTAAATGTCTTGCATTTTGTTTTAAGTACTGTCACTCTTGTGCCCTTGTAGGATTGTTCCTAGATGCATATACTTAGTGTATTATGCATTGGTTGAGTGTTGGGCATACAAGTATCTTGCTTTGTTCTTGTTAACTTGTATGTTCAAGTGTTCATTCCAAGTGTGAATGAGCACTGTGAACTCTACCTTGTGGTGTTCACTTGGTTGATCAAGTCATGATTTGATTCTTCACTTCATCTTTGCTTGATCACCTTTAGCTTGTTTCATATGCATTTCATGCTTTTCTGCATACAATGATCATGGTGTATTGTTGTGTTTCAGGAGTTTCATGATCTTATGATTCAAGTGCTACACAGCTTCTAGAGTTAGGTGTGAGTGAGTTTTGTTCAACTGTTCTTAACTCACATGTTAAGTCTAGAGTCTGTTTTAGGGTTTTGTCACGGAATAGCCAAAGGGGGAGATTGTAAGGTTGAATTTAATCAACCATTTTATTGGCTTTATTCCGTGCCAAATTTGCTTGTATTTCAGCATTTAGTAACCCTGTATTTAGGTGGGTTTGATGTAAGGGTAGTGAGTGAGATAGAGTGTTGATTGCTCAAGAGTGTGCAAGAAAACAGAGACTCGCGGCTTGCTCTCGCGGGTAGCTCGCGGCTTCAAGCCGCCAAATGTAGCACACGTGCCAAGCGTGCCAGAAGGTGAACAGTCATGCTAGCTGGAGCACTACAGGACAAAACAGGACAACTGGGCTTACGGTTATCTCGCAACTGGGTCTCGCGACTTAGTCAAGTCGCGAGGCCAAGCCGCGAGCCACCCCTGTTTTGTAAAACCTGACGTTTCACATTCCTCTCTAACTCCAGTATAAATACCCCTTATACCCACAAATGTATAAGAGCTTCCAGAGAGAATTTTGAGAGAGAAACTCTAAAGAAAAACAAGATTGATTCACCAACAATCTATACATTAGAGTCTCTTCAAATTCCTCAACTCTCTTCCTCTCCATTGTCAAATTCTTGAGAGGCATTTTACCAAAACCTTGTTCTCACCATATTCATCACTGTGAGAGGGTTGTTTGGTTTGCTGGGAAGCAGTTAGGAAGGAATCAATCTACATTGGTTGATGCTATGGTCTAGTAGCAGAATCTGGGAAGTTAGAAAAGAAAAAGGTTCGGCGCAACCTCGTTGGAGCAAGAAAATTGGAGGGCTTAGGTGCACTAGGTAGATTAGGCTTGGAGGGTCTATTGCTATCCTTGTATCCCAACTACATTTTCTAGTGGATTGTTTACCGCTTGGAGGGCGGCGGAAAGGTTTTACGCCGAGGGCTTCGGTTTCCTTTTCGATAACACATCGCGTGTTGTCTTTGTGTTTGCATCTTCCTTCCCTTTTATCTTTGCCTTTTATTATCTGCTGTAGGTTGTGATTTTAATTTGGCTTAGATAGTTTATCCAATTCCATATTATAGCTTATGTTCATTTTCCGCACACTAGTTGTTTGACATAAAGCTTGAATTTGTTAATTTGTAAATTGGGGGTCTAAACGTTCAATGGTGTTTATACACATATTTGAACTTTCACAAAATGATGGATTTGCTAAACGACTCATTTGATTCCCAGCACCAGTGAGTTTCTATATTTTCCCCTCTAGATGTGAATCTACAATTTTTAGAAATCTTGGATGAAATCGTGAAAGCATATGCTTAGGATTGTTAATTTATTGGTAGCACCATAGTTTGAGCCTAGTACTAATAAAGGTTCAATAAAATTTAACAACTTGTTTTTAGCCTACATATTATAGTATCACATTTGTATTTGTACATGCAATTAAAGTTGGTAACATATGCAGGGACGCAGACTTCGACCTGAGCGACGACATTTTACTTGCATCATATCTAATCGGGTGTGTATGTCTAGCTTATGTGGAGACCTATATGACCAAAGTACCATTGCATATGAATATACAAACAGGGTATGAATGGGTACAATATATATTAACTGGAAATAAGAAGAAATGTCGAAGACGGTTTAGAATTTCAAGCCATGCGTTTGGACAATTGTATAATACACTGTGTCAGTATGGATATAACAATACCAGAAGAGTTTGCTTGGAAGAGTCTTTGGCAATGACATTGGTGGTACTTGGTCATGCTGAGGATAACAGAATGGTGCAGGATAGATTTCAGCACTCGGGTGAGACAATGCATTGACACGTGGCCACGGTGGTTACATTGTTAGCCACCGTTATGGCAGCAGACATTATCAAGCCTATTGATCGTACATTTCGGGACGTGCCAGAACATATTCAGCATTCATATCGATATTGACCACATTTCAAGGTACTTTGTGAATTTGGTATCTTGACTTGATTTTATTCAAATTATCTTTATGGTCATACTACGTATTTCATTTCACATGGTATTTTTGTGGCAATGGTTAGGGTTGCATTGGTGCGATTAATGGGGTCCACGTCCTTGTGGTTGTACCAGTTGATGAGCAACACCTGTGGCAAGAAGGGGATCACCACAACAAATTGCATGTGACTTTGACATGAAGTTCACATTCGCATGTGTTGGATGGGAAGGGTTAGCGCATGACACGAGGAATTTTTTAAGCTGCCTCAATAATGAGAGTTACAACTTCCCAAAAGCTCCATCTGATTTGTAAATATGCAGTTTAATTACAGCATTAAAGTATGTATTAATGTAGTGAAAACGTTAATGTAATAAACATGTTCATTTGCAGGAAAGTATTATCTGGTTGATTCAGGGTACCCTATTAGGAAAGGGTTCCTTGAACCATATAAGGGGGAGAGGTACCACATCCCTAAATTTCAGCCTTGTGAAATGCTGCATCGTCCAGAGGAGAGATTTAATTATCTCCATTCATCACCCCGTTCGGTCATAGAATGAACTTTTGGAGTTTGGAATAATAAATGGAAAATTTTGAGAAATATGCCACCCTTTCATATACGCACTCAAGGTCGCATCATTGTTGCTACAATGGTTCTTCATAATTTCGTTAGAGCACATGAGATAAACAATGACGTTGAACATTCCAGATCTACAGGGGGCACATTTGGACATAGTGAGAGTGGTCATTAGGATGCCGTGGCACATGCAATCTCAATCTTGGACGAACCTGAGATGAAATAGGTTCATGACAATATCACAGCATCGATATGTGCAGACGATAACTGATTATGGTGACTATTATTTTTGTCACAATAAAAATTTAATGTGGTTGAAAATACCATTAACATTATGGAAATTTTTTTGTGGGGACCATAACTGATGGTTCACAAACTTCAATATTGTAATACCATTTGTTGTTGTATTGTTGGTAAGCAGAACTGAGGGCTCACAAAACTTGATTGTAATACCTTTAATTTATGCATTTGTATATATTTGTTACATGTGAAACTCATGGGTATTGCAACAGTAGATGTCAAAGTTATAGGGGACTTCTAAATAGACTCCAATCTTATCTGAACAAGAGATAAACAATACTAGAAAACATAAAACCCGTTTGTATACAGGAGAGAGTATATCTTCAACGTAATTAAGATTGTACTCTTTCTACTACTTTGCAACCTAGCTTTGGGTCAGAGACAATACCACTCTCTCTAACATTACAGAGCAAAGCATCACGCCTGGTTAAAACTACATGAAAAAAGCCATCAACTTCCTTTGTAAGAAGATCTAGTCCTTGTGAAAGTCCCTATGCTTTCCTTGCCAAATCTGAAACGGAATTTTGGAATGCTTCCACTTCAATAGGGTCCACACCATCTTGGATCATGGGATACAATTTCTTTACACTTGTATCAACTGCTTCAAGCTCTTTCAAAACTGTAAATCTTCCACTTGAATATAAATTTCTAATTTCGCTATTAATGCTAGTTTATAAACCGGTAAAAGCTTGAGCCCACATGTATTTGTCATCACCATTCAAATCAAACAACTTTCTTGCAGAACCAAAGAAGGCTGAAGCAAAGACACTGCAGATAAATACAGTCTCCACCTTAACCCCATACATAGCACGCATTAAAACCTTCCCTTTGGCTGAGTACTTTACATAATTGGGAAGATTGAGTGATTCCACAAGCTTGTTCAAAATGGTGGAATAGTTTTCAACTCGAGGGTTCTTTGAACTAATATGCTGTCTCCATGGAATAGTTTTCAACTCTAGGGTTCTTGATAAACTGCTTTGAAGAGCTGGAATCCAAATTGTGCAGCACACACTGAAGCAAGAGATGGCCCTAGTTCAACCTTGAGATTTCAGAGTTAAAAGCATTGTATATGTCAAGCAAATTCACATTGATGTCCAAGTATGCATCTATCCATTTCTCATCCCAGTTGTACACCGGGAGTTCAAGCTCAGCTATGAGGTTTTTTATGTCATTATGAGTTTCACAAAGCGAGGGCATCGCTAATTTTATCCATGACAAGCTAAGGACTCCATCCTTGTCCTCTGGGTTAAGCTTTCTTAGCCTCCCTGCCAAGGTTTCCTCAAAATTGTTCAATAGTAAAAGAAGCCTTTTAGACAAATTGGAACCCTTGGGTGATATCATTTGGAAAGGATTTCCAAAATGGAAGAAGGGATGGGGTAAGTCATGTGGACGACTCATGTCAATGAATTAACTGCACAAGAAAGTTAAAACGGGCAGGGATGACATTAAAAAAAGCATCAGAAAAACCATAAGACAAAGCACCAATTTCCTGCACCATATGAAAATAATTAATACAATTCAGAATTTTTGCATGCAGTATAAACAATTCCTTGAGACAATAGCAGGAAAGTAATCATTTCGGCAAAGATGTTTCTACCAAAACACCTACCTATGGATAATAACTAGAACCAAACAAAATACTCAATGAATTCCATTTCCATTTTGTGGATACTAGTGCAATTATCATTCTGAACTAAGTAGAGATTTTATTTTTCAGATTTTAATAACCCACCATCAGGAAACAACAACAACAACCTTGCCATCTCAAAATTTCTAGGTCGACTATGAAACCTAAACAAACTAGCCAAGATCCGCCACATGTAATCATTAGTTGCTGAAAATTTAGATCTTGCACATTTCTTTTTTCTTCTCAGCAATATAATCAAGCTAGAGACTAACCCAAAAGAAATAATCCCTTGACTTCCTTCAAATCATATTCATACAACAGATCTAGATCCCATAATTTCCATTTTCACAGGGGTAGTCTGATGAACCCAGCTTTCAAGAGCAAAACCAAAACCAAAAAATTGAAAGAGAAGGCTACCCTTCTCTTCTCCTACGTTTGTTACAAATTTACAGAAAATAATGTTTAAAAAAAAAAATGAAGATCCAAAACCCAAACCCTCTTCTTGCAAAACAAATTATACATCAACAACAAAAGGTTTCAACTTTCAACCATAAATCGCTTGCATCCAAACATATACCATCATAAATTAAAACAGAATCTATATAATCATCCAAAACAAAGAGACAGAAAATCAAAATTAAGAATAAACACATACCCAAAAAATAATAACTCACCTAACATTTAGATCTATGAATCAGAACCCAGATTAGGCCAATCTGACCCAAAAATTTCCTCTGGATGTTAAAAAAAAAAATTCAGCTAACAAACTTAGGTGCTATTTATTTCTTGACACCTGAGAATTCTTTGGGATTGTGTAATTCATAACCTCACAAGTTTCAAGAGCTTTGTGGGGAAGAAGGAATGGGGTAGGTGGGTGTAGGCTCAGTGGCGGCTCTAGAATTATTTTCTAGGGTGTGCAATGAGAAACATAAATTATATAAAATCTAAAACAAAAATGAAGTTGAATATATTGGTATTTTAAAAAAAAGAAAACCCAAATGCAAGAAGTTTTACGATTACCTTCTTTGAGGTTTCACATATTGAAATCGTTACATGATATCTTCATTATCAATTCTATCAGTTACATTTTTTTCAATGTACATAGCCAAACAATTATTCATCCACTGATCTCCCATTTGATCGATTGATTTCAAATTTTTTAAGATCTAAATGAGCTTTTTATATGGTTTAAGAATTAAGATTAACAAATTTATAATTTTGTTGTTGGGTTTATTTTTTTATTTTTTATTTATTTTATAAATTAGATCAAATTAGTTTGTTATTGGACTTTTATGTGTGTTTAAAAAGGCAAGATATTGTTAAGGGCATCAGATACAAACTTATTTCAATTGTATTTAACAAAATTTTAGAGTTAGGGTGTTCAAATTTTTATTTAAGGGGTCAAAAAAAAAAAAATTACATTATAATATATATTTTTTGGGCTAGTTCAAGGGGTTCATTTGAACCCCCTGAGCTTAATGTGGAGTCGCCCCTAGGCTATGAGTCATGTGACCCCTGTTCTGAGCTCTTCGCAGGCATCGGACCGATGTAGGTCTTCCTTTTAGATTTCTCTAGTAGGCGTGGAACTCTCTGAAGGCACAGGCGTTAGCTAGGGTATGATGAGGAGTGAATAGACAAAAAAAAAAGGGTCGAACTTTGGTATTTATTTGCTATAGTACCCGTATCAAAAAATATCATCCGCATTTTTTCACTTATTTGCAATAAGTTTTCAATTTCAACAAAATAAGTTCTATCCAAATGGACCCACAATGTCAAGTGGTAGTGTTCATTTTATTTAGTTATTAAGTGGCGTGATAGTCTTTAATTAAAATAAAAAGAGATTCTAGTTAAAAAAGTACTAAAAGTAAGCCAAACCCATTAAAAAAAGGGCTTCACAACACCTAACAGTCTTAGGTATCTGTCCAGAGTTGCTTACTTGACTGAATGGTGAGAAAGTTGTCTGGTCTTGTTGATGATTGCAATGTGTTGTTGCTGCGTCTGCCTCAGGTTAAATTGACACATTGCTTCAGGGAAAGCAAACTTCCCCCCCCCCCCCCGGGGCGCTGTATCTCAGCTGCTGTATAATGATAAGACGGGCGTTTATCGTCCCAGACTCTGTAATGTTGCTGCTGTTGGCAGTGTTTCTTAGTTAATGTTAATTCCTTGGTTACCAATATATATATATATATATATATATATATAGGATGACGTTTTGATGGTTACATTGCTGGTCACATCCGGAATTCTGGATAGGGTTTTCCTTGAGCAATGTTACGGATAATTTTTTATTATAATTTTTTGACACAGTGCACATGGATTTTATGGGCAAATACTTAACGATACTTTTGTTGCTTTGTATAAATCCACCGCGTTTATTATTTTGCAATTATTACTTGTCTGGCTGGTCCTAGAGACGGAACCATGTGAATGTATTCTCAAAATATATAAGATGTACCCCAAAATACTATTTTTGGCCTCCCTCTTCCAAAAATATTTTCAAATTGACCTAATAGACCCAAAAATAAAAACTACCTACTTTCCCCGATTGCCCCCATGAATAAAAAAACCTCTGATCAAAACAAACCCAATTATACCAAGAATAATAAGAATAACCTCTAAATTAAAAACAAAATAGAACATAAAACCAGTCTAAACAAATCCAAAAAGTATACACAATATAATCACAAATTTGAAATAACAAAACAGAAATCACAAATCCCCAATGTTACCCATTAAAACATTTCCCCCTCTGTCTCACTCTCTAGCTCTCATTCTTAAATGCTTCCACACACCAATCCTAACCAGCTGCATGGTTTGATTCGTCTGCACCTTTGGCTTGGCGCATCTCCACCTCTCTAATCTAGTCCACTGTTTACACTCACACACAAGTTGATTTGGTTAAGGTAGGACTCGTGGATCTCTCTTCTCTTATCTCTCTCATGTTTTGGTGTGGTGTGACTTTAGTTAAGACCTTGGAAATGTGATTGTGAATATATTTTCTTTGTTTCACTATTTGTTTGGTTTATTTCCAAACACGTGTTTTGGTCAAGTGCGAGTTGTGGGTTGTGATCGTGTGATTTGGAACCGATATATTATTAACATTATTTTATTGTCTTGTGGGGGCATGGAAGCATGACGTAGAATGTGCTAGAATATTGAATAGCACCGTACATGTTAATAATTGAAAGTTCAAATATGTGTATAAACACCCTTGAACGTTTAGACCCCCAAATAACAACTTAACCAATTTAAGCATTATGTCAAACAACTAGTGTGCGGAAACTTAACATAAGCTATAATATGGAATTGGTAAAAACTATCTAAGCCAAAATAAAATCACAACTCACAGCAGATAATAAAAAGGCAAAGATAAAGAGGAAGGAAGATACAAACACAAAGACAACACGCGATGTGTTATTGAAGAGGAAACCAAAGCCCTCGACGTAAAACCTCTCCGCAGCCCTCCAAGCGGTAAACAATCCACTAGAAAATGTAGTTGGGATACATGGACACCAATAAACCCTCCAAGCCTAATCTACCCAGTGCACCTAAGCCCTCCAAGCTTCTTGCTCCAACGAGGTTGCGCCGAACCTTTTTCTTTTCTAGCTTCCCGGATTCCGCTACTAGACCGTAGCATCAACCAATGAAGATTGGTTCCTTCCTAACTGCTTCCCAGAAATCCAAACAGCTCTCTCACAGTGAAGAATATGGTGAGAACAAGGTTTGGTAAAATGCCTCTCAAGGATTTGACAATGGAGAGGAAGAGAGTTGAGGAATTTGAAGAGACTTTAATGTATAGATTGTGGGTGAATCAATCTTGTTTTTCTTTAGGGTTTCTCTCTCAAAATTCTCTCTGGAAGCTCTCTTACATTTGTGGGTAAAAGGGGTATTTACACTGGAGTGGGAGAGGAATGTGAAACGTCAGGATTTACAAAACAGGGGTGGCTCGCGGCTTGACTAAGTCGCGAGATCCAGTCGCGAGATAACCGTATGGCCAGTTGTCCTGTTTTGTCCTGTAGTGCTCCAGCTAGCATGACTGTTCACCTTCCGGCATGCTTGGCACATGTGCTGCGTCTGGCGGCTTGCAGCCGCGAGTCACCCGCGAGGCCAAGCCGCGAGTCTTTGTTTTCTTGCACACTCTTGAGCAAACTTCATTCTATCTCACTCACTACCCTTACATCAAACCCACCTAAATACAGGGTTACTAAATGCTGAAATACAAGCAAATTTGGCACGGAATAAAGCCAATTAGATGGTTGAATAAATTCAACCTTACAATAATGATCTGTGACCGTTGATTGGAGTGAAAAATTAATTTGTTTGATTTGTCAATTAATGATTAAAAAGGAGTGAAAAATTGAGGCCACTAATTTTACATTAAGGACAAATTATTGTAAATTTACAATTCAGGAAATACATAGTGTTGGTGTCCTAAATTTGAAAATCCTCAAACAAAATTTCAAAAAATCACCACCGATGAAAGTGGTATTAGTTTATTGTAACATGATCTTTAATTGCACCAACAAATATTAGATTGTAATGTTAATTAAGGTGATAAAGTTTGAAAATTCCTCAAACTTTTTTGGGTTTATAATTTGGCCCCCCTAAGTTCGAATCCTAGTTCCGTCCTTGGCTAGTCCTAGTGTGTTACTGCATTTTTGCTAAGTACCACCAAAAAAAAAAAAAAAAAGCAATAACAACCGGTAATAATTTCTTTTGATAATTCAGCAAATAGTTGGAGTACAGAGATTTAAATTCAGAATGTCTCTATTGTAAAAACTTGATTTCTCCTACCCATTTTCTTAAAAAACTGGAGAAGAATGAAATAAATTTAGTAAATAGAAGAATATATATATATATATATATATATATATATATATATATATATAATCACATTAAAATGGAGGGTTGATAAGAATACAAAGATTCTTATGAAATTGAAGTAGTTCTTCGAGGGAACTAGGCCTCCTTAGAATTAAGATATAAGAACAGAGAAAGAGAAACTAAGAGATAGAAGAGGAAGAGAGCAATTTTCTTAACATTTCTGATATGCCTCTTTGCAATGAGCTAAAGCTTCTTACCGTACAATTTCCTTCCCAGATACAATCTGTTACAACAATTATTAACTAACTAATTTATCCTAACTGTCAAGCTTAATACAATGCCAGCTCAGCAGCCAACGCTAACCACTGTAACAAACTACCAGCACTTATCAATTCAGGAGAACAGCTACTATCAACGCACTACTCCTGTTTAGAATTCAAGGGAACCTATTTCACGGTTAAAATTTATTTTATAAATTTGACAGTATACTGAATATCATATTATTTAAAATTTTAAATGAACTAACATTGGATAAATTTTAAATTTGTAATATTTAATCTAAATCGTTAAATTAATCAATTTCAAAATAAAGATTACATTTGGCGTTTATTTGATTTTTTGTGTGATTTACATAGAATTTTTTAAGATCTTTGACTTCTTAAAAATACCGTGTCCATTAATTGTGGTTCTTACAGCATGCCAGAATGGTGTGTCTTCAATCATGCGGTGGAGGATGCTCTTTGTAAGTGACCTTCTCATGGGTAAGGTAAATGTATGCATGGCAAGTGAATGCTGTAAGTGCATGTGCGAACACGAATGTTAAGACATTGGTCACATCATGCATTTTATGATGTTGAGTGAAGTAGTGTTGAAAGTATGGAACCAGATCAAGATGGCGGAATCTCCAAGTTCATGTAGGAGAATGATAAATTAGGTAAGGAATTATCGACAACACATCTGAGAAAACCTTACGTGTGCATTTGAAGGCTTTGGTGAGCTTGTTGAAGGTATGTTTGCATTTCCATGCTCATAAATGACGTGTTTCATTAGTAAGGTTATACCCGTGCTGATGCACTGCTTCCTCAACAGTTAAAATTATAATGGACAAAATTTCCAAAAGGTCCAAAAGTTATGCATTTATAGAGTACACTACAGAGGAGGCTGCTAGTGCAGCACCCAAAGAGATGAATGGCAAGGTAAGTTTTCTTCCATTACGAATCTTCCTTGTATTTTTCTTGTGCTTAATGTTCAAGCGCAGGTTTGTTTTCCTTAAGCTTGGGTTCATAATTGTAGATAAAACAAATATGACACTCTGAGTAAGAGAAAGGGTAATCTCTCTATTTTGTTCCTGGTTCTTGCAGATTATTAATGGCTGGATGATAGTTGTTGATGTTGCCAAGACTAATCCACCAAGATACAGCAGGGGTCGCCCCAGATAGGAATTTTGAGAAGAGAACGATTACTGATCCACTGTCTTCAAGGTCAAGCAAGATATTCAGGCTACAGCTCACAAGGGGTTGGACTATTCTCATACTGCCACCTAAATTTTGTTCAAGGTCAAGCAAGAGGCAAGAGCCTTTATCAGCTCCAGATCTTCAAGTAAAGACGTAGTCGTTCACATTGAGTTTTTTAGTCATTAATATATTATGGAGACTCTCTCATATATATATATATATATAGGCAGAAACTTGTAGTCTGAAATTCTATTATGTTGCGTACTCTTAGAAGGGGGAAATGAAATGCCCTTTACTCGAAGACGAGGAATACACTGGTCTTGATTTTTACTAAAGCATTGATGTAAATATTTTTTTAATCCTGCAACATTGAAATTTGGGAAGATGATATTCCACACTAAAATTGAAGGGAAAAAAAATATTTTAAAACATACATAATTAAAAATAGGGTTAATTTTACTCCCATTCCTTGAGTTTGGGGAGACGATACTCTACTCCAAATTTGAAGGGAAAAAACACTTCCTTTTTTTACATTCGTTTGATCAATTTTTGTTAAATTAATATTAAAAATGCTATGTACTAACTCACCCTTTGCTTAAGACCATGTTTCCAAAATTATCCTCCATTTAAAAATTAAAATCTTTGTTTTAGAATTTAAATTAAAGTACATTTTAAAATTTTAAGTATGACTTTTGTTTTTGTTTTTTTTTTTTTTTTTCTCAATAGGTTATGGAGAGATTTGCCGTAGTAGGTGTTTTGGTACTTAATAAATATCGCATTTTTATTTTAAATTTACCAATTATATTTTTACTAACCATGATTAAACTTTTGTAAAGAGTTTCTTAAGAAAATTTAAAATATTTTATTACTAATATAAATAAAAGGGGTGTTAATTTCTTCAAATTTGAAGAGAGTGGAGTGTAATTACCCAAAAAATAATTATATCAATATTTGAATTTATTGGACTTTATATATATATATATAATATTTGCCTAATCATGCATGTTTAAATATTTTGTGGGGAACAAAGTTTCTCTCCAAATTAGTTTGAAGAGAAACTCTTCAAACTTTTCATATATATTTATATATATATATATATATATATATATATTGTGAATTTTAAAAATTTAACCGTTTAATTTCATGTCCCTTATACTATTAACATGCATATAAAATTTTGTTTAAATTAGATGCTAATTATTATTTGATCAATAAATTTTTTTGTTATGCACAATTTTAGATCACAGAAACTTGAAATTTTAACATTTGTTTATAACATAGCAATTGATCTTTAATCTTCAAAATTTAAAGTTTGTTATAGATATTTTGTAAGCATGAAGGATATAATAAAAACATTCAATCCAACGGTTATATTTTAAAAATTTACACTCAATATAAAGATATATGAGAAGTTTGAAGGCTTTCTCTGGCAAAAATAGGAAACTAATTTCGTTTTCCAAACAATATAATTAGTAGGCCACTTTTTCAAACTATATTACTTACTAGCATCTCAAGCCTAAAAGGCTCGATTTTGGGCTTATAAACAGAGCCTCAGAGGCTCGGTTTTCTTGTTCTGAGGCATCCTGATGTGGCACTTTTTCCACGTGGAAATCAAGTCTTATAGACTTGATTTTCATACCGAGTCTTAGAGACTCGATTTCTGTGGTCAAGGATTCCACGTAGATGCGACATGGAAATCGAGTCTTAGAGACTCGGTTTGCTAAAAGTGAAATTGAGTCTCAAAAACTCGATTTTTAAATTGTGGTCAAAATGTAGGACATGTGGCTGATCATGTCTGGGTCCCTATAGATCTTTTTTTTTTTTTTTTGTCTAGGTCTCTCAGGTCACACATTCAGAGGCTCGGTTTGTCTTCCCCTCTCTCACTCCCTCTTTCTCATACAATCCCAACGCTTAATCAGTTCTTCCCTCTCTCACTCCCCCTTTCACTCTCATACAATCCCAGCACTCACATTGCACATCCTCATGTCATGTAAGGGTCTCACTCTCTAGTTGGTTGTTTAGTGTATATAGTGTTAGTGTATATAGTGTTAAGATATATTTGTATCATGGGTATGTATCATGACTTTTGTTGTTTGGTTTTGATATTTGTCTTTAGTTTTTTTTTTTTTTTTTTGCTTGAGTATGAAATTATAATCATTGACTGTATTTGTTAAGTTTTTATCATGAGTATGTATCATGAATTTCTTTTGTTGTTTGGTTTGATATTTTTCTTTATTTTTTTTTTTTTTGCTTGAGTATGAAAATCATTGAGTATTGTTAGGTTTGATATTTGGGTCTACTCTATTTTCCTAATACTCTGGTTACTTTCAAGCCAATAGCCCAATTTCTACCAACTATTTTGACAAGACCATAAAATTGTTACTTTCTCAAAAAAAAATAATAATAATAATAATAATAAAAAAATAAAATTGTTTGTTTATGTAACCAATGTCGTCTGTAATTTTTTTTTTTGAGACAACCAATGCATATAAATTACTACTAGAGGGTTTTTATTTAACCAAAAATAAATAAATAAAATACTACTAGAGGTTTTCGTCAAAGCAATGCCTTTTTACCAAATAATAATTAAAAAGAATTTCGGAAAGAAGGAAAAAGAAACGATTGGTGCCGAAGGTGATGTTTTATGCTTCCACAATATTGCAAGCCACGAACTTTAATCAAATACCCACAATGTTGCAACTTGCAAGTCACAAACCTTAATCAAACAATAAATCTAGGATAAAACACACAAACGATCCTAAGGTTTAGGCTAGCTAATACTAAGTATTATTAAGACTTTTTAAAAATATCAAATTTTCTCCCTAAGGCTCTATTTGGTTAAAGGATGAAAAATATTAAAAAGATGAAAAAAAATAGATGGATGAAAAACTCAATTATTTAGTTGAGAATAAAAACAGAAAATGTAGTTTATAAATTTATCATGGGTATGTATCATGAATTTCTTTTGTTGTTTGGTTTGATATTTTTCTTTTGTTTTTTTTTTTTTTTTTTTTTTTTTTTGCTTTAGTATGAAAATCATTGAGTATTGTTAGGTTTTTATCATGGGTATGTATCATGAATTTCTTTTGTTGTTTGGTTTGATATTTTTATATATATATTTTTTTTTTTTTGGTTTTTGTTTTTGTTTTTTTTGTTTTTTTTTTTGCTTTAGTTTGAAATCATTGAGTATTTTTAGGTTTTTATCATGGGTATGAATCATGAATTTCTTTTGTTGCTTGGTTTGATATTTGTCTTTAATTTTTTTTGCTTGAGTATGAAATAATGATTAATATATTTAAGATGTATTCTTGGTATATTTGTATTGTTAGGTTTTTAATGATTGTATTGTTGTTTGGTTTGATATTTTATTTATATTTTTGTTAGAGCTAATTTGAAATTTTGTAATGGGGTGAGTTTTGTCTTTAGTTTTTTTTTTGTTTGAGTATGAAATAATAATGATTGTGTGTTTGTATGTGATATGGGGTGAGTATATGCAAATGTGGGGTGACAACTTGTAATTTTTGAACTTTGAGTAGATAGAAAAGGTTTTGCAATTGATGTTAAATGAAAGAGATAAAAATATGTCACTAACATATTATTACACTTGACTCTAATAGGTTCACAATCTCTGAAGAATATTGATATAAATGTATACTACGATGGACCCCTTGTCAATCCGGAGAGATTAACGGATTCCCATTTAGAGGGCCGGGTATCAAATGCTACTACATGATGATACGCCGTAAGTTGAAGACGTTAAATGATTTGAAGAAGAAAATAATGGAAGAATTGAATTTGAACCCTGCTTGTTATGACATACAAATTATTTATCGTTACCCACAAGAAGTCCTTCATGAACGGATAAATTACAGGTATATGGCGATCAAAGAAGACAAACATGTAAAGATCATATTTAATAGGATCCATAAAATGCCCCAAGTAAATGCTGTTAAGTTGTACGTAAGTTCGGAGCCGCTTGCAGAAGCTGATACTGACGAGGTGCAACAAACAACTACATCTTTACAATTTACAGCTTCAAATGATGGATGCACTACAATGGGAGGCTATAAAATGGGAAGTTATATGCTTCCATCTCAAGATTATGTTACCAATACCGGTGAAACACTTCAACCTCAAGAGACACATTTAGGGGAGGAAGACAAAGACGAAGATCATGCTGCAAATAATGGTGAAAATCTTGATGATATGGATGAGTACGAAAAGAGGATTGAGCGAGGCGATTTTGACAGGGATGTGGATGACCATGAACTCATTCCCAATTTTGAAGAGGAAAATATGGAGTACCAGGGTGAAGGTGATGCAGATGATGATATTGGCATCCAGCATGATACAAATACGACCACTGCCTACACACCTCCTGCCGAGTCATTCTACGCAAATATTTGGGAAAATATGGTTGATCCTTCATGTCTTCAAATACCATTTGTTTCTACTTGGGAAAATGGGATGCATTTTAGTAAAGGGTTGACTTTTGCAAATAAAGAGGCGGTAAAGCGTGCATTGATAATATACGTAGCAAAGGATAATAGAAATTTTATTATTCGAAGGTCAACCAAAACTAAATTATGCGCCGCATGCATTGACACCAACTGCAAGTGGTACATTGGGGCATTCATGAAGGCTAAACTTAATGGTTTGTGGATGGTCACGTCTTATGTGGGTCCACACAATTGTATACCCTTTGGCCTACGAAGAGACGGTAAAATGATGGATTCTAATTTTGTTGCATTACAAATTGTGGGAAAATTGCGACAAAATCACACTACTCATATTGATGAGCTCTGGGAGATCATACGTACTAAGTATAATCATGAGCTTTCTTACTATAAGGTATGGGATGCAAAACAAAAGGTAATTGTTAAGATATTTAGGGATTGGGAGGAGTCTTACCAAAGGTTACGAAAGTTGTTGATGGCATACTTGGATTAGGATTCGGGTACCCAGTACAACTATTTCACCATACCTAGGGAACCTGACGCTATGTATTTTGGGCATTCGCTCCATGCATTGCTACACTCAGATATTGCAGGCTAGTGATCAGTATTGATGAGACTCATTTGTATGGTAAATATCGAGAGTTGTTAATGATTGCAATGGCAACTGATGCTAACCAAAAAGTTTTGCCTCTCACCTTTGCTGTTGTGGACTAGTTGGGGGTGGTTTTTAAAGTGTCTCAGGAGTTCGATAAAGCATGTGATACCTGATGAGGGCATTTGCATTATTCTAACCGACATAAAGGTATCAAATGTGCCATTGTAGAATGGCCTAGAGGTGATGACGGAACCTTACAAGTATTTCACCGATATTGCCTTTGATATGTTGCTAGCAACTTCAACACACACTTTGATGACCCGACTCTCAAGGCATTGGCCTTGAAAGTTGGATATACGACTCATGAACCTAAATTTGAGTCCAAAATGCAAACCATTAAGGATGTCAAGATTAATGCACTGAGGAGTGTAGACCCTAATGATCCTCGTATTGCACGCTATATGCCATACACATATCTAATGAGTGAGGATCTGGACAAATGGACCCAATCACATGATGGTGGAAGACGTTACGTGGCAATGACAGCCAATATCTCTGAGTGCTTTAATGGGGTACTTAAAGGTGCCGCAGTTTGCCCATTGCTGCAATGGTTGAGTTCACTTGGTGCAAACTTGTTGCATATTTCCACGATCGACATAAAGAAATTACTTTTGATCTCTCTCAAGGTAAGGTGTGGAGTGAATATGCAATGGGGATCTATACCAAAAATACGGATAAAATTGCAGGACACACTCTGAGGAATTTTAATCATGAAGCACTACAAAAAAAATGACCTATTGCGATGGGCCAAAAAATGCCGCTAAAGCACTAAAAACCGCCGCTATAGGTCCATCTGACCTTTAGCGGCGGGTGATCCTACCACCTTTGCGGAGCCGCTATAGGTCTATTGCAGCGGTAAAAAAATGCGCCGCTATAGATACAACTTTTAGCGGCGGTTTTGGTTTATTGCGGCGGGCATAAAACCGCCGCCATATGATGATAAAATTCATGTAAATTGACTTTTAGCGGTGGGATATGCCCGCCGCTATTGGTGTCCACCTTTAGTGGCAGGATATGTCCGCCGCTATAGGCAATTTAGCAAAATGGGCTAATTGCCCCTTTAGCGGCGGGCTATAAGCGCCGCTATAGGGTTTTATTTAAAACGTAAAAATGTGCACCTATTGCGGCGCTTTTTGACCACCGCTATAGGCTTTTTTTTTTTTTTTCCTTCCCAGTGGGCTTTAAAACTACTATTTTCATAAAAAATGTTGTTTAAACCTGTTACAAATATATTGTTTAGATCTGTTTAAAACCTGTAATAGTTTTAGCTCTACTAACATAATACCATAAATGTAATTAATTAACAACACTACAAATGTCTCCAAATTAATGTAATATTAATATAGAAATATCGATTATCAAATACATAACGTTGTCTATAACCACCATCATAAGCTTAACAAAAAAAGATGTGGTCCTAAGTATAAAACAACCGCTCAAATTAAGCTAATACTATAATCAAATTTCTAAAGTGTTTAAAAATATCCTTCAACACTTGCAAAAAATGCGATTGTTCTTCCGTAGTTCTTTGTACACAAAAAAGTTCTCGAACCCCAAGATAAAACTTATAAGCTGCTTGGTTGATAGGATGCGGCTGACGATTTTTGGAGAGCTAAAGATTGTTGAGCCAAAGGAACATCCTACATACAAAATATGATTACTCAATAAGTGTGCATAAATGGAATAGGATGACAAGAAAATATTGCCAAGGCAAAAAATGGGAATAAGTTAAATGAAGAAATTTATATGCACTCACAACAACAACGAAGTGCTTACAAAGA
Organism: Quercus lobata; assembly: GCF_001633185.2. Classification (NCBI taxonomy): domain Eukaryota; kingdom Viridiplantae; phylum Streptophyta; class Magnoliopsida; order Fagales; family Fagaceae; genus Quercus; species Quercus lobata. The sequence continues at coordinate 43,769,216 of NC_044907.1, read as the reverse complement.
GAAAAAAATTGACTAAGTCTTTGTTAATATACCTGATTGCATTGGGAAGAACTTTGTTGCATTTGTTGAAACATGCAAGCCATTCTTTGCTTCATTTCTTCGAATTGACTAAGTCTTTCCTTCATTTCGTCAAAACTAGCAAGTTTATCCTCAATAGTAGCCAAGGAAGCCTTCAGTTGTGCAACTTCGTTGTCCCTTGCTTGACTTGAGTGTATTTCAATGTCTGTGAGAGCACTCTTGCTACTTCGACCACTTGGGCTTGAACCAAATCCTAACCCACGAATACAACCTTTGCGCTCCTTACCCATCACTTTGGCAAACACATCATCTGTTGACCATGCAATACTACCACTTGTGTCAGATGACTGCAAATGATTCGAAGAATCATCCAACAAATCCTTCATTTTGTCCTGATATTTGGGTTTGAACAAAACAGAAAAAGTTAGAAATCATATATTTAAAATGACCCCACAACATATATATACATATATATAAGATGAGGCAAGCAACCACCAATATGTACCAGTAACCCTCAAGAGAAAATTGATAATCTACAGGCAACTCACCACATGAACCTCTCCAAAAAAACAAAAGAAGTCTTAAACATCCACTGGGTATGCTGCAATATAACAAAGGAACTAAACATAGAGGCCTCAACTCAGTAAGAATAACATTTCCACAATGAAATGGAGTTTGCTATGTAATCCAACAATCAAATGGCCCCACAATAAAAACTAATGTGTATTGGCTAACATCAATTTGAAATATATCAATTTAAGATTGGAGTTTCTTGTTAGAAAAACATCATCATATGCCAAGTCACTAATGTGCACTGCTACATCTAAGCTTAGATCTTGTCATTTGTTCCTGGACGTGGTTACATCCTAGATGATCCATCTCAGGCTAGTATGATGGTTGGAAAGTAATTCAGAATCCCCTCAAATCATAAGTCTAGTCCTATAAATGTAACTATCTTACAAGTTGAAAAGACTAGAAGAAGAATGTGATTATAATTCCAGGGCTTAAGAAGAAATTTTCGATACAGAGTGAGGGGCAGTGAAATTCACAGCCAATCCAAATCCTTAAAAAAGGAGGAGGGTTTTGGAAGGTTGACGCCAACATAACATTTGGTCACTTCATTACAAATGAAGAGTGATGGGCAATCAACTTTATGCCAGGAATTACTAATGCAACTTTCATACCATGAATACTAAGGAGAAGCAATGAAATATGAAAGGTTTCATGCCACAATATTGTTCCCAAACAACACTAACTTCTCCATCCAATCTACATTTTATACCTCAACATCTCTCTCTAAGTCAATAACTAATTTAAAATTCATCCATTCCCATTACATTATTTTGTGTATTTGTATTTAGGAATTGGAAAAAGACTTTCCTAAAACTATATCATATGAGATACCTTGAGTCATTTGTGGAATTCTTGAAAGTTTTATACCTAAGTCACAACCACCAAGAAATATAAGGGTGCACACATAATGGGCTATAATAAACATATGTTGAAATGCAAGTTTTAGCTATAATAAACATATGTTGAAATGCAAGGTTGACATTAAAACTTGATCTCTGAAATTAAAGTTACACCTTTCATGAAATCATTCTTTAAAAGAAAAAAAAGGGGGGTGTCATATTAATCCCATCATTTCAATCATGAAGGTGAAACATTGATAATAGTATATACTTACCCTTCTTTAATTCAATGACAAAAGAAGGGTATTTATAATCAGGGGTGGAGGGAGGGGGGGGGGGGGGCGAGGGGGGGCACCTACCCCCCTGAACTTTTAAAATTTTTTAACTAATATGACCTGAAATACCATCTTTGCCCCACTACACAAAAAACACAAAAAAAAAAAAAAAAAAAAATCCCAATTAAGTAAATTCACGTTACCTTTCCAGCTTTCCTAGTAGCAGTTGACTTCTACTCCTAATGGTGGTGCAATTCTATATATAAAATCAATGGGCCCCACTTAGTAAAATTTTTTTTTTATTTTTTATTAGAAACTCTGGAATTTTCATTAGAATGAAACAGCATTCATGCTTGATACATCTCTTGAGACTTGCATAGCTATAACGGGTGGGATATCCTCAACCCATACAAGACTATCTAAAACTGTAATGGCATTTTTTGCCATGAGATGGGCAGCCACGTTCCCACTACGGCGAACATGGACTGCATACCAAGTATTGAAGCACCTAAGGTTTTGCTTGGTTCCTTCAATCACCTTTTGGATCGACCAAGGTGGGGGAGTATTGCTTAAGAGGGCTGAGATTACTGTCGATGAGTCACTTTCAAACACAACATCCTTCAACCCCAGGTCCCACACAAGTTGAATCCCCACCTGCATTGCCATAGCTTTAGTTTCCAAGGCCTTAAGAGGAAGCGTCAGCCTTTTACCCATTGCCCCCTTTAGCTGCCCCTCTACATTCCTAATCACTACACCCATACCACAGCAGCCCCTCTCCTTACAAACAGCCCCGTCCACATTGGCTTTATACCAGCCCTGTTTTGGCGGTTTCCAAGAGGGAGTAAATGGTCTAGATGACTTACACCGGGGGGGGGGGGGATTTGCATAATGAAACTCCTTCACATATTCCTCCATATCACGGCAAACTCTATGAGCGGTTTTGCACTGTCCCCCAAACCTGACCGTATTCCTTTGATTCCATAATCCCCATGCCGTGGCCACAAACAGCTCCCAGTCAATATCGGGTTTTCTGTTCCTAACCTCCCACACAACCTCCAAAAACTCCTCCGTTGAGTAAGGCAAGAGAGGTAGCTTGAGTCTTGATTCTCCCCAAACATCAACAGCAAATTTACATCCCCATAGAACGTGTTCAACAAATTCACATTGCCCGAAATAGTCACACCCCACCTCAATATCAACACCCCTTGATTTTAACCGGTGTTTTGTTGGAAGGATATTCCTACATGAGCGCCACATGAACTGTTTCAGTTTGTTTGGGCAGTTTAGGCTCCACACCAGCCTCCATAATGCACACATACGCGTGTTGTCTGAAGTACTTCCCCTATCCGCTTTGTGGTTTTGGGTTTTTAGCCACTTTTGAGCTACCCTATAGGCACTTTTCATTGAGAATATGCCGTTTAAGGTCCATGCCCATATCACAGAATCCTCTACAGGCCGAGGACTTACTGTCATTCCCAGAATCACATCTGCTTCATGAGGCAAGAAAACTCTCCTCACCTTATCTATGTCCCAAGATCTTGTCTCTTTGTCAATGAGACATGCAACCATATCAGATTCAAGAGGGACTTTAGGGCTTACCACCAAGAAAGAATCCGGAGTAGGGATCCATCTATCCTCCCATATCTTCACATTCTCTCCATCACCCACAACCCATCTAGCACCATTCACTACAATATCCTTAGCAGCCATTAGACTTCGCCACACATATGAGGGTATACGGCCTAATTAGGCTTCCTTGAACGTCGAATCAGCAAAGTACTTAGCTTTAAGCACCTTGTGGACTAAGGTATTTGGGTTTTGTTGAATTCGCCACCCTTACTTGGCAAGTAGAGCAAGATTAAACGCTTTGAGATCTCTGAAGCCCATACCCCCTTCCTCTTTGGATGTACAAAGCTTTTCCCATGCAATCCACGCCAACTTCCTTTCTTTTTCTTTTTGCCCCCACCAAAATTTGCTCATCATGGCATTAAAATCCCTACACAATGTGTCTGGTAGTTTAAAGCAACTCATGGTATAGGTAGGAGTTGCTTGAGCTACCGCTTTGATAAGAATCTCTCTACCTACATTTGAGAGCAAACGACCCTTCCATCTGGCTATTTTTCTTCCAACTTAATCTTTGATACGACTAAATGCCTTCCTTTTTCCTTTCCCCACAAGCGGAGGCAGCCCAAGTTACTTCTCATGATGCTGAATAATCTGGGCCCCAAATAATTGTTTCACTTGGGCCTGGACATCCCGGCTTGTATTTTTGCTGAAAAAATAATGAGGTCTTTTCCTTATTCAACTTCTGCCCCGATTCAGCCTCATATTCTTCCAAAACATTAAGAACCCTTTTACCCTCCTCTACTGTCGCTCTACAGAAGATTATGATGTCATCAGCAAAGAAAAGGTGGGAAATTTATGGTGCCCCCCTCCTAACTGAGACCCCCCTGATGTTGCCCTCAATCTATTCCTTTTTCAACCTGGCAGATAGCCCCTTAGTGCACAACAAAAATAAATAGGGAGATATTGGATCACCCTGTCTGAGCCCCCGTGATGGAATAATCTTGCCTTTTGCCTTCCCATTTATTAGGACCGAGTAAGAGACTGCAGAAATGCACATCATCATAAGGGATATCCATCTCTCATGGAAGCCCAACTTCCTCATTATCATCTCCAAGAATTGTCATTCCACTCTGTCATAAGCCTTGCTCATATCGAGCTTCAAGGCCATCAGAGCTTCCCTACCTTTCTTCCTCCCATCAATGCAGTGCATTGTCTCGAAAGCCACTAGCACATTATCAGTTATGAGACGGCCCAGGACAAATGCACTTTGGGACTCATCAATAACCTTAGTAAGAATCCTTTTCAAGCGATTAGCAAGAACCTTAGATACGATTTTGTAAATAACGTTACACAAACTAATAGGTCTATACTCAGAAATTTTACGGGGAGCTTTAGTTTTAGGAATAAGACAAATATAGGTTTCATTCACACCACAAGGCATAACACCAGTATTGAGGATTTCCAGCACATAGTCAATCACATTAGCACCAACAACATCCCAATATTTCTGGTAGAAAATAGGAGACATACCATCTGGGCCTGGAGCCTTTGTTGGATGCATTTAGTGAAGAGCATTCCACACTTCAGAAGCACAGAACTCAGCACACATAGCAGAATTCATATCTGGAGTAACTTTAGGAGTAATGGTACGAACACATGCATCGAAGCTTGAAGGGTTGTTTGACCTGAAGATAGTTTCAAAATAATCTAGGATAATACCCTCCATTGCACCTGGATCCTCTTGCCATGTGCCATTAGAATCCACAAGACCCGTTATGCTATTCCTCCGATGTCTTTGGTTGGCTGTAGCATGAATAAATTTCGTGTTGCGATCACCCCACTTCATCCACAAAGCCCTTGATCTCTGGGCCCACATCACCTCCTCCCTCGACAAAGCTTCATTAATCTCCTTCTTCAGATTTTGAATCTCATCCACTCTATCATGGAGGCTATTTAAGGCTTCAAGGTGTTGGAGCCGCTCCCTTTTCTGCTTTATAGCATGCCCCACTTAGTAAACTTGATAGACTAGACAAAGCTACCTGTAGAATTTTTTTAATGCTCTACCAAGCCGCCTGTAGAAGTCTATTATTAAATGAATTCACCTTATTCAATAAAACTGTGGGTCCCACTTGGTATTGATTAAAAAAAAATAATAATAATAACAACTTTGCTACCCCTACACGGAATAGGAATCAGAACTAGCATAGAACTCTTAAAAAAAAAAAGTATATATAATGCAAACAGAGCATGGCCTCCCATCAAAAAGAAAAAAATTTCTTTTCAAACCAGTCTCTTTCTTTGGATCTCAGAGTTTTTGTGCAGTTTTTAAAAGCATTCAAGTTGGGTTTTTAAGTCACACATTCAAATATTCATAGGTATGTATCTTCTTAATACTTTTGCTTTAATTTATTTGTTTATTTAGTTTTTTAAAGAATTAAATTATATGTTTAAACTGTTTATATTTAGATGAATTGATTTGATGACTTTTAACCATAAATTTATAATTCAAATTATATATTTAAACTATTTGTATTTATAATGATCTCTTAATTTTATTATTCTTAATCATAAATTGTAATTTTTTTTCTTTATTTTAATGATATGACATATATATTTGTAGTTAATTGAGATTATGGAGAATCCTGATCATAATAATGAGTTCGGATCAAATCCTAAACGAACTCGTATCGAAGTGGATGTTGCAAATCTTCCCTCGGATTGTGGTTTAAGAATAAAAATTTCTAACTATCATCCTAATGAAAGAGATCAAATTAGAAGGCATTATCTACAAAATAAAGCTTGTCAACCAGTTAACCATGATTTTCCACAAAGTCAATTTGGCAAAACAAAGCGTCGATTTAATCCAGTGTGGTTCAAAGAATTTCATGGTTGGTAGGAATATAGCATTACCAAAGATGCTGCATATTGTCTATATTGTTATCTATTTCGACTTGATACTGGTGATCAAGGAGGGGGAGACTCATTTGTTACTAAGGGATTCAGAAATTGGAAAAAAAAGGAGAAATTACAGAATCACGTTGGGGATCACAACAATGAACATAATATAGCTCAAAGAAAATGTGAAGCTTTGTTAAACCAGAGACAAAGTATTCAAACAGTTATAAACAAGCAATCAGATGTTGAGAAAAGGGAATATCGGACTCGTTTGAATGCATCAGTGGATTGTATTTGTTTTCTACAACGACAAGGATTAGCATTTCGTGGCCATGATGAATCTAAAGACTCTAATAATCAAGGAAATTTTCTTGAATTATTACGGTTTCTTGCAAATCACAATGAAGAGATTGATCAGGCAGTTCTTGAAAACACTCCTAAAAATCATCAAATGATCTCTCCTGATATCCAAAAAGAAATAGCAAATGCTGCAACCGTTAAGACAATAAATGCTATTATTAAAGATATTGGAGACTCATTATTTGCTATTATAGTTGATGAATCACGTGATATGTCTACTAAAGAACAAATGGCAATTGCTTTGCGCTATGTGGACAAATTAGGACATGTGAATGAGCGCTTTTTAAGCATTACACATGTTAATAATACATCAGCAGTGACACTAAAGAGTGCAATTGAGTAAGTATTTAATAAACATAGCTTAAGCATTAGTAGATTGCGGGGACAAGGCTATGATGGGGCAAGCAACATGCGAGGTGAGTTAAATGAACTAAAAACTCTTATTTTGAAAGATAATCCTTCTGCCTATTATGTCCATTGCTTTGCACATCAGCTTCAACTAACATTAGTTGCAGTAGCAAAAAATCACATCCAAATTGCAACCTTTTTAACTTGGATGCAAAGGTATTCAATATTGTTGGAGCATCATGTAAACGTCGTGACATTCTTCGCGAAAAACGTAATGCTGAAGTTATAGAAGCACTAAAAAATAATGAAATTTCAACTGGTCGTGGCTTGAATCAAGAAATGAGTCTAAAAAGACCTAGAGATACATGTTGGAGTTCTCATTATGGTGCACTTGTTAATCTTATTCACATGTTTTCTTCTATAATTTATGTGACTGAAACTATTATAGAAGATGGTTTAGATTCTGATCAGAAAGCAGAAGCAAATATCTTAATTGGTTTACTCCAGACATTTGAATTCGTATTTGATTTACATTTGATGAAAGGTGTGCTTGGCATAAGTAATGAGTTGTCACAGGCATTACAACAAAAAGATCAAGATATTGTGAATGCTATGAAGTTGGTTGACATTTCAAAGCAACATTTACAAGCCATGAGAGATGATGGGTGGAACACTTTGCTAGAAGAGGTTTCTACATTTTGTACAAAAAATAATATTGATGTTCCTGATATGGATGATTTATATCAACCTCGACCACGACGAAAAGCTCAAAACATGAAAAATTCACATCATTATTAAGTGGAGCTTTTTTATACTGTTATAGATATGCAACTTCAGGAACTTAATAGTCGTTTTGAAAATTCTGAATTATTACTTTGTGTTGCGTGTTTGAACCCAGATAACTTATTTTCAGCATTCAACAAGGAGAAATTGATTCGGCTTGCTCAGTTTTATCCAAGTGATTTTTCAACAGTTCAAGTTTCTTTCTTGGATAACCAACTTGAGACATACATCCATGACATGCGGTCCACTGAAGAGTTTTCAGTACTTAAAGGAATTGGACAGCTTGCTGAAAAGATGGTAGAAATGAATAAGAATGTTTTATATCCATTGGTTTACTCATCAGTGACTTTGACATTGATCTTACCAGTTGCAACAGCTACTGTTGAAAGAGCTTTTTTAGCAATGAACATAATTAAAAATCGATTATGCAATCAAATAAGAGATCAGTGGATGAATGATTGCTTAGTCACATATATTGAGAAAGATATATTCAAAACTATTGATTGTGAAGAAATCATGCAACGGTTTCAAAATATGAAAAATCATCGAGGGCAAATGAGTAAGCTAGATGTGAAAAAATAAATTAATGTTTACATTTTATGTTAGATTATGTATGACAATTACATTATCATAGAGTTGTTTACTTATTTTATTATTAATATTGATTAATTTTTTTACTTCCAATCTTGTCTTTTAATCTTGGCCCCCCCTGATCTAAATTCCTGGCTCCGCCACTTTTTATAATGGTACAATAAAAACACATCTGGCAATAGCCACGGCATAATTAGCTTTGAGCTTACTTCTCTCTTTATAATTCCAAAGCTAGACACAAACTACTGGTCTACACTACTAAGAACCATCAAATTTTACCATCAATCATTAATAACAATTATCATTGAATTCCTATTTTGTTTACCCCCAACTACAATGGAGAAATTACTCACCATTTTCGCTTTCACTACAGGATTAATTGCAGATCCATCTTTACGAGTATGTAGTATTGGATATAATACTGCACGCTCTATAGGACGTCCATCCGTTTTTGCCCACATTATGAATAACATATTTATGTAGTAATAAATATTGGTTCCACATAAACCTTAGGAGAAGTCAAAATCATTTAAAAAATAGTCATAATACTTATTATCTTTTTTGCAGCGTGCACAGCAAAACTACAAGAACCAACAGTATGTAAGTCATCTTGTTTAGAACGACGCTCCTTTCTTATCTGACTCTTAACTACATTCAACAAAATTATATGTTTATATACAGTATATTTTGAGTATCTAAAGCTACTTTTAGCTAAAGCCAAAACACAAACAATATTTACAGTATTTTACTAATTTATTAGAGTTGCACACAAAAAACTGCAATGTATTGGACACAAGATACACAGAAAGGTCACTATAAAATTACCATAAATAAAAACTTTTAGCGCATCTATTTATACATTGTACATTAAAAGTGGCAGGAAATATGAAATTTGCTTGATAAATAAGATTACTCAAAGTTGACATATGCTTGGCACAAAAAGATCACTCATTTATAGAGTCATATGCTTAGGTTAATGATAATACAAAGATTTATCATAATCATAAGTTTCTCACATAAAATAAAATCAAGTATCATTCATTAAATTCCAATATGTCATTTCAACTTTGCATAACATAAAACAATGAATAAAACAATGAATCTCTAGTCTACCTTTCATGTGCATAAAATATGATGTTCACACACTACATTGTCAAGCTTCTTCATCACAAAGCAAGCATGGCAAACAAAATTAAATGCTTAATCATTTTTGTAAATACACTAAAACCAAACTGCAAATCTTCGAAAATATAACAATGGTGAAGCCATAAAAGGAGTTTAGCATAAAACAACTACAAGTCATCTAATTCAATACTAACAAACTATACACCATCAAAGAGCTTTGTTGAATCTTTTCTTATGAAATATGAAACACAACTTCTCATATATACTAGTTTCACAAAAAGTCCACAAAACTAACAAATCCTATCTGAAAGCAATCCAATATTATTCTCTCAATTTCTCAATAATCATTCTCCTTTTGATATGATCCATGATGGAAAAGAGAAAAAAAATAAACATACCATTGCATCATCAGTATACCAATGCTCAACAAGTATTTCCCAATCTTGTGTTATGCATCCCGGGGGTATGTTGTTCTTTACCCGTGCTTTGTTTCTTGAATGAGGTATATAATGTTGTTTCTTTAGCCTAGACTTATGATCCCTCCAAGCCTTCCCAATTTTTTGTAAAGTAAATGTTTTCAGAGCCGCACATGCAATAGGATCAACAGGGACACTGTATTTTCGCTACAATCAAATAATTAAGTTATCAAATTACAAATATTTTCATGCTAAAATACTTATGTAAAACCTAGTACAAAATGTCATAATTACAAATATTATAACTTCTTTAATACCTCTACAAGACACCAACACTCTTCTTTAAATTCTTCTGCTACGTCCTTCCAATTAAGAAATCTAATCAAGCACATGTGAGGTTTCCGCACAATCGTACCCAAGAAACCAGTGAAAGTCCTCGCCCCATCATCAACCAGCTGATGCATACTATTTAGCGGCAACTTAATTTCTTCTTCATCGGGAAGATCCCAAATATTCAAGTACTTGCTTGGTCCGCGAGTGACACGTACAGGTGGCTGCACATCTAAATTTTGAAGGAGATAATATCAACCAATGTCAAACAACAAGGCATGCAAAGCTAAGGTTGAGTCTAAATATTCTATTAAACAAGTGGTCATTATACGCTAGAGAAAAAAAAATATTAGAAACATGCTGAATTATACTTATACTACACTCATATTACTTGTATAGTACTCATATGTTTGCCTATATAAAGACACTTCTTTTTACATTTTTATTCATATCAATATACCAAGAATTCCTTCTTGAATCCAAACACAACATAAACATCATAACATCAAAAGTTTTGATGGGATTCAGTGTATTAGTATTGGTATGATCACACCCTTGTAACGTCAACTTTAGCAATTTTAACTTAAGTGATTAAATGACAAAGAACTATGGGGGGGGGGGGGGTGGGTTTACACCGGTAATTCTTGAGAAAATTATTTTATTAATTGCATATAGATTTTTTTATATAGAATCAATTGCATATAGAATTAGAGCTTAATATCTTTTACCATCATGTCCAAATCATTGGTATAATGAAAAGTAAAAAAAGAAAATCAACTAGCACTTAGCTGAAAATTTTGAAATTCAAAGCTCATTGCTTTTTTTCTTTCTTCTTTCATCATTAGTTAATTAGTCTTGATTATATAATATATAGTTAGTAATTTATTTTTTGAATAAGAACTAAATTCATATCATATATACAAACTACAATATACATAGTGGATTTTTAGACTATACTTTGTTGTGGTAATTTTTTTTTTTTTTTTTTTTTTTTGAGAAACATGTTGTGGTAAATATGCAATTCAAAATTGAAATTCATTATCAGGTTGGATCAATTGGGTCCCAGACAATTATCAAACAATAAAATCAAAAGAAAGTTCAAAATTTTGGGTTTGCTCCAAATGACAATCATTTTGGGTTCACTCAAAAGAAAAGGCAAAATCAAGTGCTTCTTAAGGTTGAAAATTTATCATTTAGCACATGATAAATTTCTACAACACCCATATTAAAGTCTTTTCTTCATTTATTAAACTTTCTAAATGTAATTTTTTTTTCTAACTATGATATCCAAAATAGTATAATGGTCTTTTCCCACTTAAATAAGGGAAAATATTCTAGTGGAAATTCTCAACCTATCACAGACTTTCCATTTGACATTCTGTGTGACAGATAAACTCATAAAAAGTACAAAATGTTGAAAATCATGCTAATTAGTGCTAAAAAAGGGAGGTATAGCCAAACCAAAATTTTTCAATTTTGAGAAGAGAAAAAAGACGCCCATTGAATGAAAGAATATTGGGTATGCTAATCCTTTAGATTTATAAGACATGTTTCCTTCTGGCTACAGCCTACATGTCATGATTTAGACTAGTCCTGTGTACAAAAGTATTGGATCAAAGTTAAGTCTCAAAATGAATGGGGCCTTTTTGGGCAGGAATAGAAGAGCCTAGTTATAGGCTTATAGGTATAACTCATTAATTAGTATGAAAATCAGGCAAATAAACTACAATTTAAGGGGCACTTAAATTTTTTAAAATTAAAATTGTTGATAGTGCATAATACAAATTGTGTGTGTATTTTAAATTGCAATAACTTTTTGTTAATTACCCTATTAAAAAATTATAAAAAGTACCATGTCCTCAACTTGCTCCAAAAAAATAGATAGAATAACATCAAGGAATCCAGGGACCAAGATTCATATATCATCCCAAAGGAAATAAAAGCATACAACTAGTATAAAACTCCTTTGTTACGCAAGAAGTGAAAAAAGATAGGACGGATTTATTAATTAATAAATAAAAATAAAAGATAATTAAGAAGAGCAATGAACAAGAAAAGAAGAAGAATAACTGATAGGGACAAAATAAAATATTTGAAAAAGGGTGATTAAATTAAAATTATATAGCTTCTATTTTGCCTTAACTTTAATTATTTCATCCTAACAATTTTGTGTGAAATTAATTTCTCTATGAATAAGAAAAAGAAAAAAAGGACTTAAAGTGGATAAATGGTGATCAAGTATAAACAAATGTCATTGTCATTTGTTGAATTGGGGCCTATTATAAGGAAAAAAAAAAGTTATTATTATTTTAGTTTATTCAAAAATTAATCAAGCCTAAACTCAAAATTGAAATTCATTTAGCTATGCTTCAAGAGGCCAAGAACAAGTTGAATTCAACTGATCAAAAATCAATTACTTATGCTAATTTATATACCTAGTCAATTTGCATGTTTTAGATTGGTAAAAGGATGACAAAACTGTGGATATAAAATTATTATTAATTAAAATGGTCCAAACTAAAATATAAAAAAGGAAAGGCACTCACATAAATGGGCGCTACCCTAATCTAATTAAGGGTACTAGACATACTCTTAGCTATTAACACGTTTATGGTGTGAAGCAGATTTATCATAGCCATACCCTTAGCTATTAACATGTTTATGGTGTGAGTCAAATAGCCTTTCTTTTAAGGCTGCATGATGCAGGATCTCAGAATTAACATTCTAAGGAGAATCATAGAATTTTGGAGTAGGTAATGGTTGAGAGGATACCAACTTACATGCCCATTTGTTTCATAAAATTTCATATAAGGATTCACAACTTACATGCCCATATCTTGTGTATAAATGGTAAATTATCGAGTAAAAAACCCATACCTTGTGTAGAAGCTTCATGCGTTTCTTGGTCCCCCACTTCATCCACATCTTGTGAAGAAGCTCTTTCCACTATTACACTCTTGGAACGAGTGCGCAACTTTGTCTTTCGCCTTCCCATTTCAAGTGTCAAAGTCTAAAATAAGCAAGTATATAATTAGCACAATGACAATTAATGGTATAAGTAATTGCAACACTAAAACTTCTCATAAAGCAAATCTATATAAGACTACCCAAATATCTCTCTTATTTCAGTAGCATATACCACAAATTTCAGCATCTAATAATCAGATTAGAGAACATAAAAGGGAAACTAAAGAAACAATTACACCATCGAAATACTCAAAATAAGATAAGGTTTCATAAATAAATTTTCATGCAATTTTACAAGCATGGAAACCAAGACCTAAAATATAATGAGTGATACAAAAGTATTAACTAGAGTTATCACCACTAAAGTCATCATCACTAGACTCATCATCAATGGACCCATCATCATTAGACTAATAAAAATCATCACTAAGCTCTTCATCATCGATAAAGTCTTGTTCAAGCAATTCATCCTCACTAATCAATGGTGTATCATAAATGGTTCCTTCTTCATTAACTCGAGCCCAAGCATGGTTGTCATTTGCAGCATCACATGCATCATCAGTAGTTACATTATAAGGGACATTCTCCATATACGTATCCACTTCTTCATCATCATCTACAGCTTCAATACCAACATCAAACACCTCCCTAGGTTTTGTTTTGACCACCACCATCCAATCTTTATGTCTCACATCCTTCATGTAAAACACTTGTGAAGCTTGGGGTACTAATACATAAGGTTCGTCAATCAATCGATCACCTGTGTGTATCAATCTTGAAAAATTAAAAAGGGGAAATCCAAAGTCATCTTTTTTGCATCATCTCCCACTAATAACGTCAGCCCATTGACATTTGAATAATACATATCGATACTTGTCAGAATAATTCAACTCAATAATATCGATTAGTACACTATAATAAGTAGCACCACCTTCAGTAACAACACAAACTCCACTATTTTGAGTTTTTCTAGCTATCTCAGAATCTTTGGTGCGAAACTTCAAACCATTTATGACATAACGCTTAAACCATTTTGCTTCATTATCTGGATATTGAGAAAACCATCTAACTTTATCAGAGAGTTCCTTTCTCTCAGAGGCATCCATTGACATCACCTATCACAGAGAAAGGCTTTTATTAAAAGAATACTATCTAAAGTGTTACAACCGAAAATAGTTATATATATATATATATATATGTTTTACTTACATATTCCCTAAACCAACTGCAGAATTCCTCTATGTGCTGCTTTTGAATAACATCATCAATCACATTAAAAGGCAAACCAGCCTTGATCTCCGCCATGTGTATACTGCGTAGACAAATATGTTAGTGTTAATCTAGAGTATTGTATTGGAATGTAGTTAAAGGATACGCAAGGACATATAACTTACTCGCGAAATGGGGTTATTTCTTCACAATTGAATAGCACATAACGATGTACTCGGATCCGTGAATTTGAATCTAGTGTAATACTCACCACCGCACCCATGGATTTCTCAACATTCCTTACAGGCCAATTGAATGCAGTTTCAACAAATTTAAAATAACGTGAGCAGAATGTTAAACATTCCTCTGCTATATACCCTTCTGCAATAAAGCATTCTGGATAAGTTTTATTATGCATGCAAGACTTAAGTTTTGATAAGTACCTATTGGAAAACCTAAGATCAATAACGGAAAATTGGTAAGTTAAACAAAACCAAATAGACCAAGTTAATTTATGTTACCTCTCAATGGAATACATCCAACAATAATGAACTGGGCCAACAACTTTAGCTTCGCTAGTCAAATGCATGACTAGATGTACCATCACTGTAAAGAAAGAGAGAGGGAATATCATTTCCAACTCGCACAATGTCACTGCAATGCTCTTCTTAAGAGCCCCAAGTTCCTCCACATTTAGTACTTTAGAACATATCTCCCTAAAGAAACAAGATAAGTCAATTAAACTCCTACTCACTTCAGAGGGCAAAGATCCGCGTATTGCTATTGGAAAAAGTTGTTGCATTAAGATGTGATTATCGTGGCTCTTCATCCCACTAATCTTGCGTTCTTTGAGTTTTAACGCAACGTGAGATGTTTGAATAATATCCATCTGGCACTTTTACATCTTTTAAAACTTGCAGAAAACTATCTTTTTCACTAGCATTCATATGGTAACAAACATGTGGCATACATATCTGATCATTCCCAACCTTTTCCAAGTGAAGTCCAATTCTTATACCCATATTCTTTAAATCTAGGCATGCCTTCAAATTATCCTTTGTCTTGCCATCCAAATTCAACAATGTGCCAATTATATTATCGACTACATTCTTTTCAATGTGCATCACGTCAAGATTGTGGCGCAACACATGGTCCTCCCAATACGGCAAGGTAAAAAATATACTTCTCTTCTTCCACACAATTAATGCTTCCTCCCCTCTTTTTCTTTTATTGGTCAAATTAACCTTTTTCTTCCCAAACACATGATCGACTACAACATCCGTTTGTAACATGATTTCCCCTCTGGATACTATAATAGGAGCTGATCTCATATCAACATGCCCATCAAATGAATTTTTTTGCTTACGGAATTTATGATCCCTATCCAAGAATCGCCTATGTCCAATGTAACTAAATTTCCTTCCATATCTTAACCAACAAGACCGACTATCATAATTACAAGAAGGACATGCAAGAAAACCTTTGGTACTCCAACCCGAGATATCAACATATGCAGGAAAATCATTTATGGTCCACAATAGTGCAACATGCATTTGGAAAGATTTTTTGGAAGACACATCAAATGTTTCTACTCCAACATCTCATAACTCCTTTAGTTCTTCTACTAGGGGTTGTAAGTACACATCTATATCGTTCCCGGGTGAGGTTGGACCAGGAATCAATAATGATAGCATAAAATAAGACTTTTTCATGCACATCCATGGAGGGAGATTGTATGGGATCAAAATGACAGGTCATGTACTATAAGTAGTACTCATATTTCCATACGGATTGAATCCATCGGTTACTAATCCAAGCCTTACATTACGAGCCTCAGATGAGAACTCTATGTACTTAGAGTTAAATGATTTCCAAGCCTCAGAATTAACAGGATGCCTCATTAACCCGTCATTCACACGACCATTGACATGCCACTTCATATGATTGGCTGTTTCAAGAGACATAAATAGTCGCTTCAATCTTGGCTTTAAGGGGAACCACCATAGGATCTTTGCAGCTTTCTTTTTTCTTCTCTTGGAGGAAGCATTAGTACTTTGTTGACCTTTAAACTCATCACTTTCCCATCTTGAAAGGTTACAGTTTGGACAAGCTTCAAGGTTGGCATTGTCCTTCAGTATAAAATACAATCTTTAGGACAAGCATGAATCTTCTTATAGCTCAAGCCCAGATTCTTAATAATCTTCTTAGCCTCATAACAATCTTTTGGCAACTTAGCATTTGAAGGAACAAAATCAAGCAAAAATTGTAGCAACATGGTAAATGATTTGTTGGTCCAACCATTAAAACACTTCATGTGGTACAAATGTACAATGGCTGACAATTTGCTAAAATGTTTACAAGCTTCATAACAAGGTTGATTAGCATCTTCAAGCAATTTCATAAACCAAACTGCATCTTCATTAGGACCTTCTGCAGGACCTTCTGTGGGTTGGTGCACACTAGAGACTTCTTCCGTTGGCCCAGATACCATATCTTGTATGGGGAACATGTCATGCAACATGTCACAAAGATCAGCATACTCTATCGGGTTTTCTTGGACATGACTATTAGGAATTTCAGTAGAAGTTTTTGCAGACGATGATTTCCCATTAAAAATCCAAGGATTATAACCCCTACAAATCTCTTTTGACACTAAGTGAGCCTGTACAACATCTATAGGCCACGAATTTGTATGCAGGCATTTCTTACACGGACATGAAATCGTTTCATCCATGTGTGCATGGTTAGATGCAAAATTCAGATACTGTTGGACTCCATCTAAATATTCTTGTGACCTTTTATTGGTAATTTTCATCCAACTCTTATCCATTGCTATAAACTGGTTTACAAGAAATACCTATAATGTGATTTCATGAAAACACAAACCAAGAGTTAACACACATTTCATTTACACAATTTCACTTTAATTTAAGAAACAAATCATCTTTAGTCATTCACTTTTAGCTATGTTCCTAATCAAACAATGAATTTAAATGCATAGAGAAATTATCAATACATTTGGTAACTATAACATCATTACTAGCAATATTTTTTAAGAATTGACATCTCTTTAAATATGCAATTCCATTTCAGCATTCCACGTGTGAAAAAGATAGAGAGAAGCCCTTAAAATGAATTAATCAAATAAAAACAACTCAACAGCAATCATCAAATATTACACAAAACAGTCAACACTCCCAATATCAGCTAAAACCACCTTATTACTCTATGCAAACCACCTGCTTGTCCCAATTCAACAATTCACCACAAACACAGAGAGAGAGAGAGAGAGAGAGAGTACCTTAAGTCTTTCACCAACTTCACTTGCTTTGATTACACGAACTTATAGTGCCTCTTCTTTTTGTAATCTGCCAACAAGAAAATAATATATATAAACCTAAGTTAATTCTCAGACTTGACAAACAAGAGTATTAAAACCCCATAAATTTTCAACGCCTTCATTACTGTTGACTTTTGTTGGTGCTTTCTCAAAACAAAAAACAAAAAGTTAAATTTAACAACTTGAGACCAAAAAAAAAATCATCAAAGCCAACAAGCTTATATATTATAATCATTAAAGCCAACAAGCCAATAAAACAAACAAACAAACCTAACATACACGTATTTAGATTCTAAATTTGTTCACTAGTGCTAAACAATATTCCAGAAGCACAAACTTATATACATGTACGTACCACTGGGCCAAGACCTCTAATAACTTAAAAAAATAAGAAAAAAAACAGGCTCTTTAACAGTTATAATAGCATTCTTGTTCTTGCACGTGCTAACCTAATCCCTGAAGGATAAATTTTTTTATATTATTGAAAAAAAAATGAAGAAAGTAATGATAGTGACAGTTTTCTCTAACTGATGTAATTGCTCTAACTGCCATACAATAAATCAGCTAAAAACAAGGCAATACACAGCATATCAACTGTACGAACCTTTTACAATTACTGCAATGTTCTCTCTTTATTCTGATATTCCACTTGCAAAATGTTCGCTAATATCAAAATTTGCCATGGGCCTGTGGCAGTGGCTATAAATATCATCCAAAGGTCCCAAATGCGAACTAAACCCTATGACCACAATTAAATCCCATAACTGTCATACACTAGAGGATCACAAAAATCCCAATCACACCACCACCATCCAAATAAATAAATAAATATAAATTGTATGTCAAAGTATAATCTACCAAAAACCTTCAGTTTTTGCGACCTGTCATGTTCATAGTTTTAGTGCTGTGAGTTGTGGCATGTTCATGGTATATATTATTGAAAGGTTAACGAGAGAAGTATGCAATTACAGGAAAGTCCATTTTTTTCATGGAATTAAATAATTATAAGGCAAATCATATTGTTACACAAATTAAAGAGGATAAAAAAAAAAGTGCAAATAACCCTATCATCATAATATAATGGTCCGTCATATTATGATGATAGTATTATTTGCACAAACAATAGTGAAAAAAACAATGCAGTGGTGGTCTATAAAAGTGAGAAGATATGCACGGGAGTTTGCCACCAAAGGAGCACAAAAGTGAAACCATCATAGCACCACCAATGGCTATATGGTGCGATCCTTCCTGTATGAACTGTTTAACCATGATTGATTGTCTTATCGTAAAAGTGTGTGTATATATAGAAATGTACGTATTTATGGGGGTGTCTTTATATAGTAATAGAATTATAGAGAATAGCCTAATAGGACAGTTAATACAGCACTAGTACACAGATACACCATAAGAAAATAAAAATAAAAATAAAAAAAGTAGTACACAGATACTTTAATTGTACAGTGATAGTATATAGGAATAGTAAAATGTGCTCACAAGGTGTACGGAGATTTGTAGAAGCTATAGAAGTTGTATCTGTGTGCAATTTGACTAGTTACTGCATATTTTGGACAGTTTCTACACACAAATTGGACTTTTCCATAACGATTTATGATGTGCTACCCGACCCAACTTTGTTATTCACATGCTGGTCAGGTCATTTCATAAATTTTTTTTCGAAAACATGAAAAAAAAAAGTTCAATTGGGTAGAGAATATCTGCTAGCCTCTAGGTAGTATCAGTTAAAAGAGGAAGTTAGAAGAGAACAAAAATTAGTGTAAATTTTACATGTGGTCGAAGAACCTTATGGTACTATTTTGTTGCACATATCAAACCCACTTTGGAGTTGGTAATATTATGAACTCAATGATCATATGCTAAACCAAAAAGAAACCAAATATATTCTCTTATTCTAACAGCCGATAGGAATATATATATATATATATATATATATATATATAAAAGCCGTGTACAGCCAAACTAAGATAAAACCCAAAAGAAAAATGGAACTCTATAATTGGCCAATGCCAACTATGTTTTATAAGTACCTCCAAACATAAAATATTATAACTATAGGCCAAAATAGATAAACAAATATATGAAACCTACTGTACGATACCACATTGAATTGTGTGATTTTATAATCATGCAGAGACAATTAATGATTCCCAGAATATTGTTAAAACTATGTACCAAGAGTCCAAGTATGAGCTAGCTTAATCAATCAATGAATTAATAAATTCAAGTTTAGCAAACTGTATAGCACAAAAGAGTATAATATATATAACTCCGAGAATAATGTTTGGACCAACTAGTACGAATCGACGTGTGATAATTAGACATTATAGCTAGCATGGAAATGCATGACCTAGCTAACTCTGTGTACTAGGCACATGGCAACTCAGCCATCACGTTCTTCTTGGTTTTGATCATTGAGTTCATAGTTATAGCACAAGGACTTTATCTAAAAACTAGTCGGTGGTCCAACCTAGGCCCAAATTAAAAAATAAATAAATATATGGAGACGGGTCCAAGAAGGTAACAGAGTTGAAAACAATTGTGGGCTGGGCTGGGCTGGGCTATGCTGTAGTACTTATCAAATTGGACAAAGTCGTGTTGATGTATCCAAATTCTAAAGTGGGCTATAACAATCTGACGCATGCCCACACGTATTTACTATTTAGGGTTTTACCCAGAAAACAAGTCAGGGTCTTCTTCATTGTGTATATATATATATATAAACCCCAGAACCACTTCTTCCTCCTTCACCTGTTTATTTTAGGGTTTTATTCTCTCATTGGCCGCAGACTCAGCTCAGACCTTTCGCCATGGGGAGGAGTATGTATCTATGTCCTTGAGGTTTCTGAAACTTCTAGCTTGTTAGTACATGTTATAAATAAACTTCCATGACCTAGCATGGAAATTGACTAACTATATAACTGCTCACAATGAACCACTTAAATAAGTTGTGAAAATAGGTATGTTCATAGTATATATTATTGAAAATTTAATGCTCATTGCAAATACAATTTTTTTTAAAATAAAATAAAAATTGAGAAAGAGAGCATAACCATTGAAAAAGTTCATTGGTTACCTCTGCCCAACTAGATACCGGTTATATCTATGTAATGGGGTTACAAGTTTCTATGGAAAATATTTTTAAATTTGTATTTTTAATCTTAGGATATTTACATTTAAGATGATAGGAAGAAGGGGGTGTATTTTTACTATCTAATAAGGGTTGTATCTATGTAATGGGTTTAAAGGAATCTATGGAATGAACACAACCAGTTGCCATGTAACTTTAAATTTGTTTTCATCAATTGCTCGATAATGTGTGACAAATTCTGAATGATGGATGATTGAGTAAAATTCTAATCAATGCAAAAAGACAACTCAATTTATCAATAGGCCTCAAATGAAGAGACTTTGACTTCAACTCCTCCCCATGCTTACAAAATCAATTCTCACCTCCTGATGCTTATAAAATTATTAGCATACTTTGCTCTAAATAAAAATATAATACTAAAGTTTTAAAAAATTTAGAATACCCAACAAGCTATACCCAAATGGCATTACAATTAACAAGTCTACTTAGCATTGATTTAACCGGCAGCAGATAAAGTTAAATTTTGTCTTTGAAACCACATAATATCATCTGAAGCAATAGTAGAGCTCATGGCACAGTAACTATGATTAGCAATACAAACTAACTATTAGGACAAACACAATCCATCATAATCTATGATCATTGATAGACCCACCACCATTATCCAACAATCATGATAACTAACTAATAACAAAGTGGTGGTAAAAAGAGCATCTTAGTGGTCAGAATTCTCATTAAAACAGAAGAGTAATCTGACCCCAACCACAGTAGAGGAAGAGGAAATCAATAACAGAGTAGAGGCTAGCTACACTCATTCTGGATCAGGTGAACCACCAGGGACCAGCTGCATTCCAACAAAAGTATTAGAAAGGGAATTTAGATATTTAAAACATATATTTCCCATTTTTCACATTATGGCTCCATTTAAATTTAATCAAAATAGGCAAATAAGCAGCTACATAAAGGCTTGCAGAAAGTAGTTTAAAAAACATAGGGTTTACACTTTAAGATGAAATGTTTGGGATGTTGAAATTCATTCTTTGTATCAATGATAGAGGAAATACATTCTGCAAACTTGAAAACTAAACTAAACTACTCAAGCATAATGAATAAAAAAACCATTGTATCTCACTTACAATGGCAATGTCGTTTCCATTTAGTAAAATCTGATCAAGCTTTGTTATCCGTCTCCCTTCAGCAGTGATGTCACTGAGAGATTGCAAGAAAAAGAATTACAAATAATGAGGCAAGAAGAAACTATCACAAGTTGGAAAATTCTCAACCTCAATAACTTTGCAATATGAACTTTATGGAAGCTAGTGATATGGTTGTCAAATTGCCAACTTGGTTAAGATAAAGTTGTCAGGAGCAAGGAATGCTTATAAAGAAATATGTATGGCATTCTTTCACTTTTGATACACAAACATTGACTTGCATTACAGACCTAGACTTGATGGAGAGGAAGATATGCAGATATATAAAATATTATTCTCCAAACACTTAAACCACCCTTAAACACACCCTGATTGTTCTACCATTTAACATGATTCCTCTCACTACATTGCACCAAGCTAAGTTTAGTCCAAGTTCAAAAGGGTCAAAACAACCCAAGATTAGAATAGAGAGCATAACTGCAGCAATAGTATTTAAAGGCATAATGGCAATAATGTAGATTGCAACCAAGACCAAAATATCTTTTCTCAATGCCAACAATTGTGTGTTTACAACAGACAAGCTATCCAAGTCCAACACCATGTTCCTTAATCAAAAACACCCCCCACCACTGCACGACACGCTTTTACCACCTAAAAAACGTAAAGGCATGATGGCAATTATGAAAATGCAACCAGACCAAATCCTTTTCTAAATGTCAACAACTCACAATTGTGTGTTTATATCAGACACGCTAGCTAGCTAGCTTGTAGTAACTTGTTGCTCAATCTAAAAAAAAAAAAAACACACCCTCCAATTCATTAATTAAAAAAAATGGAATCCAAGGAAAATTTCACTTTAATTAACAATAATTAATGAGTAAGCAGACTTTTTTTCATTAAAATCTATCATTAAGAACACTATCTGGGCCCCACCAGGCACCCATAGCATCAAATGCTATGTTGACAATCAAGTGTTACTCGCACAAATTACCCCAGGAATCTAGAATATTAGATTCATTCTAGACTTTCACAATAGTACAGTACAGATTGAATACTCTATCCATTAATAATAAAAATTAAAGAAGGGCCAAACAAAAAAAAAATTAATGAGAATAAGCCTGACCTTGTTCATCTTTCAGTTGTTGTAACTTGTGAAGCTCACTCTTTTTAGATGTGTCAAAGATGTCGAACCTGCAAGAATGTAAAACAGGCAAAGAACAGAGGACATACTAGTAGTATCAGACAGAATATAATAATGATGCCCACACACACCTGATAGTGAAGGGTCAGATGCTCAACAAGAGAACTCACAGCTTCCCTTGATTTTGCACAAAACCTAACAACCTGAAATCTCCCCCCCCCCCCCCCCCCCCCCAAAAAAAACCACCAAAAAAAAAAGAATAAAATGTAAGGTAAAATAAATTTAAAAAATAAAAATAAAAGCAAAGACTAACATAGCAAGCACTGATTTTAAATGAAGCATCATTATGAATTAAAATTGAGCCCCTACCACCATCGAATTTTGACAACAACAATCCTAACAGATATTTTGACTGCTAACAGTTCCAAAACTTTATTCAATTCAACAATTTCAGACAACAATTTTCAAGACAAGCATACCTACAAAATACACTTGAAAGCAATAGAAAGCTCCATCACGCAAAATTTAATTAAAGATGCCTCTACTCAATTATATATTGATAATGTCATTTAAAAAATTCAGATCATTTGAAGAATTTTTCACACATGTAGAAGACACTCTGAATAAAATTGTAATATGATAATGACCAGATATAAGTAGTTAGTTTCTTCAAGTAAATGGAAATTATTTTATTTCTTCTTTTTGAGAAAATATAATGGAAATATGGTGTTAGCCAAAATAATAATAATGATGAGGGCATTGAGGAGAGGCAGAGGAGTCTAGAGAATACAAAAGAACAAATTTATTTATAGAGTCAACAACAAAAAGAAATAAGGAAGGGAACTGTTATGAGTGAATCCCCCTGCATAATTGGGTCTTGTTATATGCTAAATTCCAAGCTTCACTCAAACAACTAACTTGGTAGTGCTTGGATTTCATTCATGTGATATCTGTCATAAGATAAGAATAGTATGGGAGAAAGAGAGGGGGAAGGAGAGGCAGGTTTACTTTAGATTATAACATCTTGTGGTTGTAGAGAGTACAATAATCAATTTAAGTTTCAATTTATTTTATAAGACTTTAACCAAACAGTTAAAAGAACAATTATCCTTCATTGCCTAGAATTAAATCTTCAAGGATCCAGGGTCAAATAAATTTATTTATAGAGAATTCCTAGTCTAATTTACTTCCAAGGGAACTAGTCTAATTTACTTCAGCCTCAAACTGAAGCCTGTTTGGGTATCATCCAAAAAGTGCAACGGACTCACACACCAAAAGGGTGTCACCAAAACAAGCCCCTTACACTTAATACACTAATCACCCATCAACCTAGCTCAAAACAAGATTACACATGCAAACTCCCAATACATAACAAGATGGAAAAATCACTGATAATCCAAAATCCAGACCAATTAAAATTTTTTTCCTTTGAAAAGGTAATTCTTCAATTGAATCAACCAATCTACCAACTGCAATGGACTCCCACACCAAAAAAAAGGTTTGACCCAAACAACACCCTTACACTTCACTAATTACCCATCAATCAAACTCAAAAGACAAGCCAATCAAAAGTATCCCAATACATACAATACCAAAACAAAGAAACAAAGTAAAAACTCAAACACCCACATAACAAAAATGAGCAAAATCATTGCTAGTTCAACTTAAAACCAATCGCAACCTGGTGGAAAGTGACCGGTTCCAATTGACTCTCTTGATGGGGGCTGCCAAACTCACCCGGTTCCAGTTCCGCCGACTCGAATCAGGTTGCTTCCTGAAAAAGCACAAAACAAAAACACCCAAAAAGCAAAATGCTTTCAGAAAACACAAACAAACAGCCAATGTTTTCACAAAGCAAAAAACAAATAAAGATAAGAACTTGAATCAAGATTGAAGGGGAACAAAATTTACAGAATCTATAAAGCATGTTTGTCTGTCCTGTTTTCAGACAGAGGACAAGAACACACAAGAATGATGGGTTTGAATGCCAACAAATAAACAATGTATTCATTGATCAAATAATCATTCCCTAATAAAAATTAATTCCTAAATTTTGTCTCTCAAATGGGTTTATTAATTTCAGGTTAATAATCTCAAACTTGTTCAGATTGAAAAATATAAATAAATAAAACCTTAGAAAAAAAAAAAAAAAACCCAAAATAATTGTTCTCTATTAAAACTAATTTTCCTTTTTCTTTTTCTTTTTCTCTCTTAAAAGGGTTTATTAATTTCAGGTTTTTTTGCTAACCCTAAAAATAAAAAATAAAAAATTTCTCAAAAAACAAACAGAAATAAAAATACCTTTGTTATGGGTTTGAGAGGAGATGGGGAGAAGTCAGAAGCCTTGGTTTTGATGTGCTTGGCCTTGGACTTCACAAGATTGGCAGCAACTTTGAGTTCCCTACAGGGGCATGATGATAGCCTATATTGTCAAAAGAATGATGTAATGAATGACTAATTCTCTTTTAAGGTCTACAGCAATCAATCTGTACCAATACATCAAAAAACAACCACAATAAATTTTTATGTACAGATCACCAGTTACATAACAATTGTCAGCTTGGTGGAGGTACATAACATACACCACTGGTTCCATTTCAAATATTTTGAGCTAAGTCCATATTGGATGCTTCAACCCAAACGACAATAAGAAAAAAAAAGGGAAAATAACACACACATAGTCCAAAACAGTTCCTTTTCTGTTTTGTTTGAATACAAGAGTACCATAACAATTGCTACAAACTAAACAATACCACTTAAATTGATGCTCATAATAAAAAATAGAGACCAAATACAAAAATCTTGTATTCAAACAAAATCTTCTAATAACAAAATCTACGACTTTTACCAATGAATCCCATAATCTGTAAAAAGCACTAATAAATACAAAACCCCATCTCTCACACTCAACACCAATAACAAAATTCAAAGCCCCATTATAGAAAGTTTCAATCTTTATATACCAAGGACCAAAAAAACGAAATACCCAGATGGCAAAACCGATCAAATCAAGCATTAGAACAAGAATTACACAAACACAATCACAAATTAGGCCAAAATAATCAAAACCCATCAACGTTTTGGACATTCAAAACAAACCCAGATAATATTTTCAACACAAAGGAAGAGTTAAAAAAAGAGGGGCTGACCTTTCGCTTTTAGGTCATCTGAGTCGCCATTATCGAAGGAAAAGGTGGAGGATTCTGAGCTTTGAGCGCGAGGTGGCTGATGCTCTACAATTCGAAAACCCTTTGGGTTTTTTCGGAGGCAGTAAATGACATCACATAAGAAGCACCTGAGTTTGACTGCTTAAAAAGACTTTGTAAACGGATGGTACCGATGAGCGTGGGTGTGAAGAAGAAGACTGTGACCTCCAAAGCTACAGCTACATGCTTTCCAGAGCGGTACACGATTTCGTCGACGGAGGTTTGGTCAGATGATGGTTGTTTTGTAGTGGTGGTAAGGGATTTTTTATTCTTTTTTAGTTTATTGGCTAGTGGTGGGTTGATTTTGGGTTGGGGTTTACGGTGGTGGCAGGTGGGTGGGTGATAGTGGCTGGTGGTGACTGTGGGTTTGCTAGGTTGGGTTTGCTGGGGTAGGTTGGCTAGTGGTGACTGTGGGTTTACATTGGTTTGTTTTTGCTTGTGATTTGGTGGTTGGGGGTTGGGTGGTGGTGATGGCTGTGGTTGTGGGTGGTGGTGGCTGTGGCTGTGGGTTTGTGGGTAGTGGTAGAGACAAGACAGTGAGGAGCTTTTCAAAGTGTCTGAGAGAGAGAGAGAGAGAGTCTGTGCAGGAGACTAGCTAAAAACGAAAAGGCGCTAAAACTGAAAAGGGGAAAAAAAAAAAAAAAAAAGAAGGAAAATTTAGGTATGAAGGGGGGGGGGGGGAGAATGTAAGGGTCGGGTCATTGACAACCGCTATCTCCAAGCTTTGGGCTGCTAAAACGTGCCTATTACGGCGGGTCATTGGCCCGCCGTAATAGTATGCCGCAATAACTAGAACTATTGCGATAGGTCAACAGGCCCACCACAATAGATCTCATGTGCAGCGACAGGCCCAAAACTCGCCGCAATAGGTGACATGTAGCGGCAGGTTTCGCACCCGCCGTAATAGGTCGGTTTTTTTGTAGTGAAGCTGGTGTATATCAAGTGGTTACTCCATACAACGACCATAGAGGTGGAGGGAGAAACCACAGTCATGAAGTTCACGTATTTACTAGAACATGTGATTGTGGAAAGTGGCAAAACATTAAGATCTCTTGTTCACGTGTAATTAAAGTTCTTCAAGGTCTACACCTCAATGCGACCAGCTATATTAACCCATGTTACAGTTTGCACAATGTCATTCACACATATGCACATCAATTTGTGGTGCCAAAGTCAAAGTCATTGTGGAGGGACGTTCGCGGACCACGGTGGGTCCCACAGCTGTTGCGGGCCAAAGGTCATCCTGTGAAGTCAAGAATAAAATGAAATGGATGGGGTACGGTGAGAATGGGGAAGCCGGAGGGAAGATCCGGACTTGAGGGAGATTCAACCGAGGCAGCGATGCGGAGTGTGTCATGAAGAGGGGTATAACCACAGAAGATGGGGCTTCGACAAGCAGTTCCTATGGGGCTTCGATAAGTGGTATTGCTACAAACTAAGCAAGTGCTGTCATTGTTTTTATATAATATGCTCAGAATTTCATTTGGTTTTTGTTCTTCGTATTTGGGAACTAACAACCGTATTTTAATGTTTTCAGGCGAGCGGAGACTCGATTTTGGAATGGCATTGTATGTGGGACTTGTGGTTATCTTCGGTATGGATAAGTGCTAGGCGACTATGTAGACTATGTTGTATCAGTATGGACAAGTGTTAAACGACTATGTAGACTATGTTGTATCAACTTAGTTGTTATTTTATTTATTGTTGAATGTTGTTGTAATTGAACTATTTGCTATCCATTGTACTTGTTACATTAGTTGCATTGTGCAGCTTTTGCCTATAATGCCAGCAATGATATTACTTTGGCATTAGTAGCTACTACTTTGGCAAGTTCAACCACTGGGGCCTTGTTTGAAGCGATGATAGCTAGAAATCTTTTTTGTGTGCTAAGAGGGCAACTATAATGCCCATGAACAGTAACTGTTTTAATCTAGTTTTTTGCATTTGATGTACTCTCCCTTTGATTGGTATCATATGCTTGTATCTAGTTGTTTACTACTGCCTATGTGATGTGTTATGGATCTAGGGGATGGATGCAGGGGAAGGAAAAAAAAATTTTGGTTTACTGCTGCAGGTGGGGGGAAGGGGGGGGGGGAATCCTAGAGGAAATCGAGTCTAAGAAACTCGAGTTCCATTTGGGTGGCATATTCATAAATAAACTACTAGCACAAATCGAGTTTCAAAGGCTCAATTTATGCTGGACTTATTTACAAAAAAGCCACTGAAATTGAAATCAAGTTTCAGAGACTCAATTTCTAGTTGGAATTTTTCCAGTGGCATTGGTCATAAATAGTTTTGAAGTCTCGGCCTGGCATACTTGCTATTGGTGAAGTCAAGTACTGAATGGAAATAGAGCTTCAAAGGCTCGATTTATATTGAAACTTGAGTATGTGATACTCAAGTTCCACTAGAATCTTTTTTTTTTTTTTTTTTTTTTACAATTTCAGAACTAATTTCAGAACTCAAGTAACAAAACTATGAAATTAACTTGTACCTATCTATCTTTAAACTTCAATGTTTGATTTGAAACTTCTGGAATTAAAGAGTTTAGTTTAAAATTTTTAAAATTGTAAGATTTATTTTGACTCGTTACCACCTTAAATCATAGGATTGAAAATACAATTTATTAAAAATAAAACCAACCAAACTACCCAGACAGTTGGGACATGCATTTATTACCTGGCAGATCACACAAGCTTAGAAACTAGAATAACAATTACGAATATCTGAACATATTGTACATAAATAAACACTAAGGCCCCAACACATGAGAACAGACACACAAGGAGAGATGTGTAAGTGTTCAATCATTAATAAAAGTCTATACAAGTTGAAAGCAATTATCTAATGGCTATATTTCAAGCCTTGGAAAAATGTTACACTCCAACAAGCTCACCTCACTACACTGCTTTATGTCTTTTGTTGCAACATAATTAAATTTACAAAATTTTATAAATAAAATAAAGGAGTCAGCTACTATAAGACTACATTGGTTCCACTCCTTTCCTCACTTTTCGCTCACATCTCACAAAGCCAAAGTCGCTTGAAATGCTCTATTGTCAATCAACCTTAGTAGCCATAACCTGATAAAAACAAAACAGAAAACAAAGGCATGTAGTTTAGTTTAGTATCTATTGTCATCAAGCATATACGTGCAACTTGCAGGATGCTACGTGAATTGGTTACAAACATAAGAAGGAAAGGCAAAGAGCAACAATAAAGGTTACCCATTCAAAGCCAGCTAGGATTCCTATGGAAGTGAGGACGTTACAGCCATTGCTAAACAAGCTTTGCTCTATGACTAACCTGGTATGAAATTAATTTTTGTTTCCTGCACACAAAAGAATAGAATTATCTATAGGAGTGATGCAGTGTGCAAGACACATTGTTTTCCAAAAACATTTTCTAGAAAACAACTTATAGAAAATAAGTCTTATTTTTGTTAAGGTTTTCTGTTGACTAAAAATAGTTTTCCATTAACTAATTTTTTTTATGCTACCAAACATCGGAAAATCTAAAAATCTATTTTTATAAAAGGTTTTCCATCAATACAAACAGATAATAGTATTCATGAAATCAATAGGTCATAAATAATTTCTTACAAAATTTATCAAAATGCACCATGCATTCGGGGGGATATCAGCTAGTCAAAACAAAGATAGACACCATTAACTAGTTCTAATCTTTAACAAATAATATAAAATTATCTCTAAATTCATACAGGACTTTAGAAAAACTGGTGTTCAGATTACTTCCAGAATCCAGTAACAAAAAAAAAAAAAAAAAAAAAACCTCACTCCTCCAACTAACAAAAAAGTGCAGTTGTTTAATTCATTCTTCTGATTAGCTCATTGATGAAATTCTCCTGATTTCCAACATCGCCTCCCTCAACATAGTGGTTTCTCTTCTTCTTTAGGCCACCCAGGGGTGCCTTTAGCTTAAATGGCCACAGGAAGTTGTTTGCCTGCTTGAAGTGAGGTCCAACTGTCATTATCTCATGGATGAGATCTTCTGTGCAGATAATGCCGTATTTACCCAGAGCCTGTGAAAACATCATAGCATATAAGCAACAAGTTCAAGCAAGAACTTCCCTTTATAAAACAACAGTAGCTTGGAATTACAAACCTGTTCAACGATGGCGTTATCAATCAAAGCAGTTCTCTGTTGGTTCAACTTTCCATATCCTCTCTTATAGATAAGTTCCCTCACACTCTTCAAGTTGGGATATCTATAAACATGCATGTCTAGTTAGTGAGAGACGATGTAAATTTTGGACTACAGATGTTTATGTAAGGCAAATGACCAGAGGCAGAGATAAAAGTACGCACCCATAAGTCACATAAGGCTCAACCCTCTGGAGCATATTCACTGTGGCCTTGTTCACTTTCAAAAATACACCATTGAAGATCTGTTTTAGAGAAAATTAAAAAATAAAGACGAACGAAATTAGCAGTCTTGTTTATTTTATACGTTTAATCAACTAGGCATTTTGTTAAACGACATAGACAAAAATACATCAACCTAATACAACTTGAAGACATAACCATCATTATTAAATCAGCACTCAAGCAAACTAGGAAACAGTAATCACATTTGCCATGATTGGTAACACTGGTTAAATAATTTCACTAATTTCCCTAATCATTGAAATTCATCATTTCAGTCAAACATATTAATAGTGAAAGATCATCATATACTTCTGGTCCTAAATTACTGAAGATGTGTTACCACTAATACCAAACATGTTCCATTTGTATGTCCACAGCCACCATGTCCCAGCATTCATAATAAAAGAATCAGGCATAGTTCAGATTAGCTTATCATAACACTCACAACAAACAGTATTAGGCAGTTAAGAAGAAAGGATCAGAGAATAAGAAGAAAGAAAAGAAGAGCTAAACGACACAACAGATAAGCTACAAGTTTACTTAGATCAGTAGCTAAACGACATGTAATTTTAATTGTTAATTTAATTCAGATTGTATCACACGTGTGTTGTAACTAATCTTTACACGTGCTGTAGCTAATTCCTTTATATTTTGGTCAGTTAGTTAGGCTCTGCTTTGGGTGTTTAGGTTCAGAGGTGTATATAAGCATAGATTGTGTACAGGTTCATTTATTACATCAATTAGAGAAAGTTTCTCATCTTTTCTCTCAATTTCTTTCTCTGTGTTCATACATCTTTTCCTTTCCTTCGTCTCTATTTTGTTACATGGTATCAGAGCTCGAGCCTTCTTCAATGGCGTCGAATACTCAGGCTACTCAAATTGGTTCATCTTCCTCTTCTCAGCGAGAACTGACTCCGATGGAGGATCCACGAAGTCCATTTTTCTTGCATCATGGTGAAACACTAGGTGCGATTCTGGTTACTTAACCATTAACAGAGGATAACTATCCTATGTGGTCCAGAGCAATGAGAATGGCTTTGGATGCCAAAAGCAAACTTGGATTCGTTGATGGTACTGTTAATGCATCAATGGCTATCACACCATTAGAGAAGCAAGCCTGGTCCAAATGCAATTCAATGATCTCCTCTTGGATCTTGAATTCAGTTTCTCCTCACCTTACTGCTAGTGTGATTTACAGAGACATTGCATTCGAAGTGTGGAATACTCTCAAGAAACAATTCTCTCAAGCAAATGGACCAAGGATCTCTCAGCTTCAGAAACAAATCTCAACTATGATGCAAGGTTTTGCTACGGTAACGGGTTTCTTCACTGATCTTCAAGTTGCCTAGGATCAACTATTGAATTTCAGGCCTTCACCTTGTTGCTCATGTGGAAAGTGCACCTGTGGTGTGAATTATAAAATCACAACCTTCCAGCATCAAGATTCCCTCATGCAGTTCTTAAATGGCTTGAATGATTCTTATTCTCAAGTCAGAACACAAATACTAATGATGGAGCCTAGTCCTTCCATTGATAAGGCATTTTCTTTAGTGATTCAAGAGGAAAGACAAAGGTATTCAAGATTTACTATTGCTCCTTCGGTTGAATCAACTGCTCTTGCAGTCAAGAATCAAGGATTCAATCAAGGAATTTCATATCCAGGACATAACAAGAACACCAAAGGAATCAAAGCAAAAGGGAAGCCTGTGTGTAGTCATTGTGGAAAGCTTGGTCATGTTATGGAAAAATGCTAAAAATTGGTAGGATTTCCTCCAGGTTACAAGCAAAAAGGCAGAGTGGCTATGGCCAATCAAGTCTTGATTGAAGATGATCAAGGCAATTTTGGTAATCAACAGGTCAATTCCTTTCCTTTCACTTCAAAGCAGTATCAACAACTAATCTCAATGCTCAGCTCTCATCATGCATCCACATCTGGTGCTGCTAATGATGCATTACACTCAGCCAATTCTGCTCTTTCAGGTAATGTGTGTAACACTTGGTCAAATTTTGTTTCCTTAGATTTGCATCATTCAGTTTTTACTGTTAATCCTGTCAATAAAACTGCTTATGGTGCTGATGTATGGATCCTTGATACCGGAGACACAGACCACATAGTTCATTCCTTATCTTTGTTTACACATATCACTAGCTCCATTTCCACATTTGTTCAATTACCTAATGGTGAAAAGGTCACTGTTACACATATAGGTACAATTCAGGTTACTTCAACCTTGAAACTTGAAAATGTACTCTGTGTTCCCTCTTTCACTTTCAACCTGATTTCTGTCAGCCAATTAACCAAAAAACTTTCATGTTGCTTTGTTTTTCTATCAAATTTGTGCTTTATACAGGACCTTACTTGTTGGAAAACGATTGGAGTGGGTGAATTACATGACAATCTGTATTTGCTGCACACTGCATCATCTTGCAAATCTGTTTCAGAAGATTTTTCAATTCTTGAGTCTGTTTTTA
The DNA here is from genome assembly GCF_001633185.2 of Quercus lobata. NCBI lineage: Eukaryota > Viridiplantae > Streptophyta > Magnoliopsida > Fagales > Fagaceae > Quercus > Quercus lobata. The sequence goes on along the minus strand of NC_044907.1, from coordinate 43,736,114 downwards.
AATCTTTTGTTAACTCTGTGTCTGATTCTATGTCAATTCCTAGTGTTACCAAGCCTTATCTTCGGCATATGAGGTTAGGGCATGCCTCTGATAATAAATTTCATGCTTTACACAGTTATATCTCTAATGTACAAACTTTTCATAGTAATAAAAATTGTGTTCTTTGTCCAATTGCAAAACAGAAAAGACTTCCATTTCCATCTTTTAATCATATTTCAAATAATGCTTTTGATTTGATCCATTGTGATGTTTAGGGACCATTTGCCAAGCTCACTCATTATGGTTTCAAATACTTTCTTACCATTGTGGATGATGCCACAAGATGCATTTGAGTTTATCTTATGAAATCAAAGGCTGACACTAGACCTTTGCTGATTTCATTCTATAACATGATAAATACACAATTTCATGCCAATATTAAGATCATTAGAACTGACAATGCCCTTGATTTTTTCTTAAAAGACTTTTATGCAAATAAGGGAATTATTCACCAACATTCATGTGTTGCCACTCCACAACAAAACTCAGTTGTGGAGAGGAAACACCAGTACATTTTAAGCATTGCAAGGGCATTGAAATTTCAATCTAATGTTCCTATTTCCTATTGGGGTGAATGTGTGTTGACTGCTGTCCATATCATCAATAGATTACCTTCCAAAATCCTGAACCAGAAAACTCCTTTTGAAAAACTTTATGGCAAACCTCCTACCTTTGCTTATTTAAAAGTTTTTGGTTGCCTTTGTTTTGCCTCCACTTTATCCCATAACAGATCAAAATTTGATCCTAGATCATCTCCTTGTGTTTTTCTTGGTTACCCATTTGGAGTTAAAGGTTACAAATTACTTGATTTAACTACCAAAAGGTCTTTTGTATCAAGGGATGTCCATTTTCTTGAGACTGTGTTTCCTTTCATTTCACCTTCCCATTCTTTTTCTCCTCACACAAATATTCCTTTATCTCACCTTTTCCCTTCAGTAGCTCAACCACCTGCCTCCTTATTTGATTTTCCCACCTCTAGTACTCCTACTTATGTCCCACAGGTTCCTATTTCTGATAATCTTTCCAATCATGATGTTCCTTCTAATCCCATTTCTCTTTTAGATAGTTTACCTACTGAGAGTTCAGTTTCAGCCTCTGCAGATTTGCTTGTTGCAAATTCTGCAGATTCTTCAACTTCTAATCCCTCTCAATCTATCCAACCTGTCATTCCTTCCACTCTTCGATCTTCTGTTCCCTTAAGAAAGTCTTCCCGGATATCTAAACCACCTGCATACTTATCTGACTTCAAATGCAGCACAGTTGTCAATGATTATCTCCCTTCTCTTTCTGCCAACAAGTTTGGAACACCCTTTCCCTTGTCTAATTACCTTACTTCCTCCAATTATGCACATTTCTGCTCTCTCATATCTGCCATCCCTGAACCTACATCTTACCATGAGGCAGTCAAAGATCATAATTGGCAGGATGCTATGGCATCTGAAATTGCTGCTTTGGAAGCAAATCAGACCTGGTCCATTACACCTTTACCTCTTCATAAAAGGGCCATTGGGTGTAAATGGGTCTATAGAGTTAAATATAATGCTGATGGCTCTTTGGACAGATACAAAGCTAGGCTTGTTGCCAAGGGTTTCACTCAACAAGCTGGTTTAGACTTCACTGTTACTTTTTCTCCTGTTGCTAAACTCACTACTGTCAAAACTTTGCTTGCAATTTCTGCTGTGAGAGGTTGGCATTTAGTTCAACTTGATGTGAACAATGCTTTTCTTAATGGTGATCTCCATGAAAAAGTATATATGCAATTACCTCAGGGATTTCACAGCAAGGGGGAGAACCTAGTTTGCAAGCTTAACAAATCTTTGTATGGTCTCAAGCAGGCATCAAGCCAGTGGTACTCCAAGTTCTCTACAACCATTTTAAAATATGGTTTCAAGCAATCAAAATCTGATTACTCCTTATTCACTAAGAAGTTTAATCAGACTTTCATAGCATTGCTTGTTTATGTTGATGACATTCTAATTGCAAGTAATGATGTTCAAGCAGTTGAAGATCTCAAAACTTCTTTGAATCATGAATTTAAGTTGAAAGATCTTGGTAATTTGAAATACTTTCTTGGTCTTGAGGTTGCTAGATCAGAAAAAGGAATTTCATTATGCCAAAGGAAGTATGCATTAGGGGTTCTTAAAGATGCTAGTATGACAGGTTGTAAACCCTGCAAAGTGCCAATGGAACAGAACTAAAAGCTAAGCAAGTATCAAGGAGATTTGTTGGCTGACCCTGGTTTTTATAGGAGATTAGTTGGAAGGCTGCTTTATCTGACCATAACAAGACTGGATATCACCTATTCAGTTCATAAACTAAGCCAATTCATGGCTAAGCCTAGAAAGCCACATCTTGATGCAGCCTACAAGGTATTGCAGTACATTAAAGGATGTCCTGGTTAAGGCATTCTCCTGTCATCAAAGTCAGATTTACATTTGAAGGCTTACACGGATGCAGATTGGGCCTCTTGTGTAGATACTAGAAGATCCACTACTGGATTTTGTGTGTTCTTAGGAGACTCATTGGTTTCATGGAAATCTAAGAAACAATCTATAGTTTCTAGATCCTCAGCTGAAGCTGAGTATAAGGCAATGCCCTTGACTGTTTGTGAAATGACTTGGCTGCTGGCTCTGTTGAAAGATTTGGAAGTTGATCATCCACAACCTAGCATGCTCTTATGTGATAATCAGGCAACAATTTATATTGGTGAGAACCCTATCTTCCATGAGCGTACAAAACACATAGAAGTAGACTATCATTTGGTTAGAGATAAGGTGCATGAAAAGGTGATTCATTTGTTCTTTACTCCTACACATACACAGCTAGCAGACCTGTTTACCAAGGCATTGTGCAGTCAACAACTGAAGTTCTTAATTTCCAAGATGAATATTAAACATACATAGTTCTGAGTCTCATCTTGAGGGGGAGTATCAGGCAGTTAAGAAGAAAGGATCAGAGAATAAGAAGAAAGAAAAGAAGAGCTAAACAACACAACAGATAAGCTACAAGTTTACTTAGACCAGTAGCTAAACGACATGTAGTTTTAATTATTAATTTAATTCAGATTGTATCACATGTGTGTTGTAACTAATCTCTACACGTGCTGTAACTAATTCCCTTATATTTTGGTCAGTTAGTTAGGCTCTGCTTTGGGTGTTTAGGTTCAGAGGTGTATATAAGCATAGATTGTGTATAGGTTCATTTATTACATTAATTAGAGAAAGTTTCTCATCTTTTCTCTCAATTTCTTTCTCTGTGTTCATACATCTTTTCCTTTCCTTCGTCTTTATTTTGTTACATAGGGCTTCAAGTTTCAAACTATTCAGCAGTAACCCTACTAGAAATAGTGTGTACTTAATGCTTATATAACGTTCTAAAAGGTCAAAATAAAAAAAGGTGCTTACACCCAAAAACCTTGACACTAGATGTTTAAGCTTTGCCTCAAAGATTTCTAGGCTATGACCCAAGAAGCTTAAACTTTAATAGCTTAAAAAACGAGTACTTTTAGAACCTGCCTTAGCCTTCAAAAGGATATATTTACCGTCATGACAACTACAATAACCAGATGCCATTTTATAGTACCATAACGGGTGAGTTTCATGTGATACCTGTCTCAAACGCAAGAGCTGCAAGATCTTTCTAGTCGTTGGGTGCATGGCATTGATACTGTAAGTTCCAAATTCCAAAAAATATAAGAACCTGGTGATCTACCATAAAGATTCATGTAACGGAATAATCAAAACAGGAAAACTTACGCACGAATGCGAATGATAAACAGGAGCTTCGCCTTCGGGTCAACATAAAACCCACCTTTCAACTTTGCCTCACGCTTCAACCTAATCAGCTCCTTCTCCTGAATAGCCCAAATAGATATAATCAATAATTAAGGAATCAAGACAGCTAACCATAAAATCAGGGCCGGGTATTGAAGTGGTTCAACTCTCCAGTGACCATATGTCGATATACTCACATCATAACCCACACCGCCAGAAAAAATCATTAATTGGCTAGAAAAGTTACTTACAAAGTTCATCTTTTGGAGGTTCATATGGAGGCAGGTTTTCAAGTTCTGCTTCAGCAGCAGCAAGATTCTCTTTAGCTTTAATGATTCTTTGTTGACAAGATTCTTCTTGCTTCCTCAGGTCTTCCATTTCTTTATAATTTTTCCTTGTACTTGCACCCCCTATAGAAAATGTAAATGAATGTTGAAGGCAACAGAAGAAATACAATTGTGTGACAAAATATTAAAGAGACCAAAAAACTGAAAGAAAGATAGGGAGCTGTAAGTATCAAAGGGCTTTCATTTGACATAAGTGCAGGAGGCAGACATAATCCTTATTTCTTGTTAGACTTCTTCAGCATCTGCGTCAACCCCTTTCTGAAAAGCAATCACATAGAAATACATGAGTTTACTATAAAAATGTAAACGTGACTGAAATAACTAATGCAATTGAGCAGAATTGTCCCATCCCTTTCTGCCAACTTTCAAAACTAACTATGCCATAGTTCAAAAGTTACAGCTGTTGTGGGTTTGCCAGTAACACCAAATACACCCTTCATCCAATGAGCTTATATCCACAGAGCGTTCCTTCATGATCTTATCATGGTAAATTTTGCTCCCAATCTTAGTAATTTGTTCCTCCACTTCTTCTAGTGTTTGGTCAACATTGAGCTGAAGTTCCCCTTTCCTGATGACAGTTATAAAAGCTCATTTTTGTCTGCACAAAATATGCTTTCACATGTTCAGTTTCCATCAATAATCCTTTAGTTCTTATTGTACTTATATTTACACAAACATAAAATATACACACAGAGAGAGAGTGAGAAACCTTGAAAGGCTCATTATCTGTTCTAAAACTAATGCCTGGAACATACTTCAACCAAACAGGAAACCCCCAAGACCAAAAATAAAAAAGTGAGTAAAGAACTGAATTTGAGAGCACAAACCCATCATCAAGAAAAAAGTAAATTTTTCATTACCCAAAATATTTCATGAAGATTCCAAAACACATAGGTATCTATAGCATCTAAACCACCATATTTGGCTTTCTGTATTAGACTTTCCCAGATCTGCATTGTATTTGTATCAACATTGTTCATTAAAAGAAGTGCCAGCAAAATTTCACATATCAACTACATTGTATTAGAGAGTGAAATTGGGAAAGTAAAGCAAACTCATATACTACCTGAGGGGTGCTTCTAGGGTAGTGTATAGAGCCAGAAAAGATAATTCTCCTCTGGCCATTAATGATAGGTGCCTTCCTATCATGACACTGCACTGTGTCAGCTGAAGACTCAAAAACAAAACCATAGAGAGTAAAAACCAGTTGGAAGCTGTGTTAGCTTCCATTACCTTCATGATTTAAGGAAGTTTGTGGCTTCCCAAGTTACTTACAAAGTTTTTTGGTCTCTTTAATATTTTGTCACACAATTCTATTTCTTCTGTTGCCTTCAACATTCATTTACATTTTCTATAGGGGGTGCAAGTACGAGGAAAAATTATAAAGAAATAGAAGACCTGAGGAAGCAAGAAGAATCTTGTCAACAAAGAATCATTAAAGCTAAAGAGAATCTTGCTGCTGCTGAAGCAGAACTTGAAAACTTGCCTACTTGTGAACCTCCAAAAGATGAACTTTGTAATTAACTTTTCTAGCCAATTATTGATTTTTTCTGGCGATGTGGGTTATGATGTGAGTACATCGACATATGGTCGCTGGAGAGTTAAACCACTTTCAATACCCGGCCCTGATTTTGTGGTTAACTGTCTTGATGTATCTTGAAAAAGTTATGGTCTCTCTTTTTTGCTATCATCAAATGTATTGGTGTACCTATCAAATTTAAAAAAATAGAAAATAAATAAAAAAAATGGATTGTATTGGTGCAAGTATAATCTACTAAAATTTTAATGAGTAAACTAACACTTTACTATTGTAAACACTTTGTACTTTTCTTATCAATAAAACCTTTTATTAGCTATCAAAAAAAATATATTAAGCATTACACATCTGGTGAACAAAAGATAAGTCATCATACTCAATGGGTTCCTTACGGTCACTTAAGGTTTTTGCAGCTTTATCCAACTTCTTCTTTGCATCCTTTTCATGCTCCTTAGCTTCCACATATTCAGCCTTCTTCATGTCATACTTCAGTCAAGGTAATTTCTTTCATGGACTCAACCTGCAGCATGACAGAAAAATCACATTTATTTACTTGAGCAGGTTGGGGCTTTTTTTTTTTTTTTTTTTGATAAGGCAGGTTGGGGCTTTTGATTCCACTGTTAAGTGAAACTGCAATAGTATCTTTAATAAAATAAATTCTATCGTTCTATGCATTGAATTTTATTTTAAAATTTTCATATTATAATTTTATATTGTAGTAGTATTTTTTTTATTATAAATTTCTACTAGAAAATAGCAATTTGGACATGAAAAACTTAAAGAAAAATAAGAGAGAGAGAGAGAGAGAGAGAGAAGAATAAAAATAATAATTTGATCTCAAATAACATCTCTAAATAATTTTTTGCTATTAATATAGATGAAAATCTCACAAATGAGCAAGAAATTTATCAAAAGAGTTAGAAGATAATGAAATTATACAATATAAAACATAGCACTGGAAACAATTGGAACAATGTTCAAACATGTAATATAATAATTCTTGATGATATAAAGATTAGATATTTTTTATAATGCATGTGTAGAATTTCACCACCAATATTTAATCTAACAATTAGATTATCTAAAAAAGAAGAAATTTTTCAAAATTACAATAGATAAAATCCTACTCAAAACCAAATACATCACAAAAAGATTAAGCGGATTACACACATTAACAACTGAAAAAATGATGTCAGCAAAATTTAAATACTAACACTTAAATAATAATTTTGTATGTAAAAAAGCATTAACAATGGATTTTAAATAAAAATATAGATATATAAATAAAAAATTGAATAAATATTATTTAATGGATATTTGAATATAAAATGGTCCTACTTAAAGTTGTTGCTTTTCAGATTATATCAACTCGGTCCTGTCATTAGGATCATGCAAAGCGCACTTCATTGTTCATAGTGTTACATTTCACCTATTGTGTTGATAACGATATACAAATTTGCCTTCATTTTAGCATTTATGCATCAATTCAAAGCATCAAGATTTGGGAAAAAATATGTATCATCTCCTAGTTATTTACAAATTAGCAGACATACCATTTAAAACAGAGCGCCGAAGCTCCACCTGATCAGGTTGAGACATGTTCATGACATTCATGCAGTTTCCATTGATTATATATGCTGCCTGTTTGTCAGAAATAAACTTTATTGTTGACAATCATTTTCTTGGTGTACATAACAATCAATTTCAAAAACATGTACATTTCCATTGATAGATTTTATTTTTAATAAGTTTGGCCTCAAGGAGAGGGGGGAAAGGGAGATTTGATTGAACTAGTGACATCCACTTCATGAGGCGTGATCCCGAATAGTGCTACCCTTTGGCATTTCCATTGACATGTTATTACAGCTTCCAATCATAATAGAAATATATATTAAAAAAATAAAGACAATTAACAAGAAATGAACAGCTGCATTCCATCAACAAAAATTTTAGCACCTCGGTTTCTGGGTTACAGAGTTATTGTTCAACACTCAGCATATTTTTCTCTGCAATAGCTAGGTTGTCAAGTAAACCTATTTCACTCTTTCCAATCATTTTTAATAGGGCCTAGGTCTTTGTATGAAAAGGTAGGGGGATTAGGGTGGGAATAATCATAAGATGCATTAGAACTGTAAGGACTGAGTTCTCAAATCTTGTAAAAGAAGATGCACTTGGTCGAAATCATTTCAGTTTCATTTCCAGACATTAATGAAAGGTCAACTTCTGGACCATACAACAAAAGCCTATGTAAAATATTCAAGCCAGACCATACACCAAAGCAACACATTGGATTTGGCTTGGTATCTTGTAATTTGTTATCTCAATAATTAAGAGCAATGAAAAGATTTTTACTGACCGTAAATCATCTTAGTTAATGCAGGATAAGCCTAATCCATGACTGCATGTGGTATTTCAAACAGCAGAACAAACTCAAGGGAAGTTAGAATAGGACAATGGGGAAGAAAATAAGCACCCAAACTAACCCAGGAAAAGATGCTACTCAATGAATATTGATATTGATAGGTGTTCTGCAAGACACCACCCCACCCCCGCCCCTATCCCCAGCGGGTGCCAAAGAAAAAGCCCAGTTAGAATTATTACAATCCAACAATTATTACATCAAAATTATTACAATCCAAGAAACTTTTCCAACAATTATAGACTGACCTCTTTCAAAGAATCAATAAAGCTCCATTTTACACTATCTTCACCTTCACACGGGACTAATATATTTGATGGGTATCCTCTAAAATGCACCTGAAGAAAGAAGACACTGTAAGGAATTAACCTGAAATCCCAACCTGTGAGAAACAAAAAAAATAGAGAAAGCACGCGTCAAAGAAAAAAAAATCATACGCACAAGACAGTATTTACGTGGTTCGGCAATTTGCCTACGTCTACGGAGTTGTAGAAATTTCACTATTATCTAAGCCTCAGTAAATCTCCCTTTAAAAATCACGCAATATTATTCGGGTCGAGTCGGGTTGTTGAACCGGATCAAACAAAACTAGGCTTCTCAAAGCTCAATAGATACAAAAATAGAAATTTCACATAAAAAATGCTGCATAGGGAGATGGATATATAAAAAAAATTAAAAATTAAAAAAAAAGAAAAAGAACCATGTTATTCCATCATCCGAAACATGCAGTCTTTCAAGAAATATTCCTTGACTTGTATAAGAAACATAATTAATAGATTTTCCGTTGCCATTATCATGTCAAATTCGTCTTGACATGGCAGTTTATATGGTCCAATTTCATCTACTTTAATAAATAAAGGAAACTGATGCATGTAACTTTATTTGTATCAACACATATTTGCATGGTTTTTCCTTAAAATCCTAAAATGAATTTCTCACTTCAAGGTTTTTCTTAAGGTTAAATTGTATAGGGGAAGTGAATGAGCCCCAATACCCAGTGCATGAGGCTCCCCAATTCTGTGGGGTCTGAGAGAGGCAATTGGCAGGAACTTGTCCCCATTTTTGAAGAGGGTGACTGAATCCCAGAATTTCAAATTGCATAAATATAGAAATATTTTGTTGTTCACAGAAATGGGGAAATCTGGTTCCATATTATATATAGGAAAGCAGCTTCTGAAATAACATTATGTGTCCCACTATATGAATTCACAACTATTTTTGGTTGTTTTGGACCGAAATTTGTTTCATAATTTACTTTTTCATTCTTAACCTACCAGGTATAATTCAATTTGAAATGACATAAAGCAAATTTAAACAATGACCAGTAAATCAAAGCAGTTACATAGAAATAAGCAATTGCTCAGACTTCAAAGACAAGTTCAGACTCTTTTTTGTCCTTAATGAGCCTTATCTCATATTTCAATGGCAATTCAAATTATGAAAATACCAAAGCCATCAACAAACCGTTAGATTCCAAGGTCTTTCTGGTTCAGCACATAGAAGGTCAAAAAGAACTCCTGTTGGTATATACCTACAAAATGGAGACAAATTCAATCAACAAAATTTTTAAACCTGCGAGACAATGAAAGAAAATACAACTTATATATAGGATCAAATAAGTATGGTACTAACACAAGATGCTAGTATCAGCTGTCTCGCATACATATAAGTATATGAAAATCGTGTCGATATATATAGTAAAAATACATATCTTCTGTATATAAGGCAGAGCATACATCTCTATTTTTCTTTTGTTCATTAAATTACACATTTTTCAGCATCTTTGTTCTTGTTTTTTTATTGATATACTCACATGCACCTGGTGGATCTCGAACTCTCGACTTCACCCTCCACCTTTCTACTAGAAGTTATAAGGTGAGGAGGTGGCTACATTAACACTAGTATATCATATCAAAAAGTTTTCAGATTCATTAGAAATACATAAATACAGACACCCCATTTGTTTTACAGCACATGAAAGCAATAAATGGTAGCAAGAACAAGGACTAGTAGCTGTTATAGTTAACCCATTTAACGGTTTTTAACCGTAATAATAACTTTCTGTACAATATTCAATGGTGAATATTAAAAATATCAACCAAAAAAATATTACAGTATTAGCTACCCAGTACTATATAATGTAAATGCTAATTTACACATGCCCAATTATTGTGAACCCACGACCTGAAGCTCCACCCATTTTGAGGAAAAGCCTTTTCAGTAAAAAAAGATTAGAAACCTATTGGAAATAAGTCATGCCATGGAAAACAATATACACACTAGCCATTTACAAATTTAATTGTATCAAGTAACCAACCTCAGTATTAATCCTTGCTTTGGATGTGGCTTCATCCTTAAGCAACTCCTTCAATACCTGCACAGAGTTCACTAACCATTAGCATCACAAGTTGAAAATCTCTATACACTGCCAATAACCAAAAAAGCTCAAAACATAGTCACTTGCCTAAGGAAATGGAGATTCCACAAAGTACCTATTCTTCTTTACCACGAGCATCACTTTGCCATAATTGGCGGTGGAAGCATGTATGAAATCAATCATTTCCTTAGGCAGCTTTGTCTTTGACAATTTATTCAAAACAGCTATGATAGTTTCAGTTTCAAGACCAACAGACTCCGCGGCATACAACAAATGAGGGGTCAGGTTGTACTCATGCATTGACTCGGGCCTATAAATCAAAGTTCACACACACAACACTGCTATAATCTGACAAATATAGACCCATATAAAAAAAAATACTCAATACATAAAAGAAAGAAATGATGTGTTATACTCAAAATTTGATACCTGCAAGCGAGTTCAGCTATAGCAATGAGAAAATCATCCGCGCAACCCCACAAAGGCCTATTAGCGTGATCCAGTTTGAACTCTAATTTGGTAAAGTCTCTCTTTTTCTCACCTTGAATCAATCAAATTGAATTCAAATCAATGAAAAGAAGGAAAAATAAATAAAAATAAAAACCCAACAAAATAAAAATCATTATAGTTTATACAAAGAACAATGATGATACCATCACGGTTATCATCCTCAAGTTCTTCGCCATAATATGTTAAACCCACAACCTCACCATCCACTTCACTCTTACAAAGGAATAAGCTATTGGATGAGTTACCTTTTTTGAACCTTAAGCTGTCTTGTATAATGAGGAGGAGATCTTGCATGTCCTTCGTCAGATGCCTCAGATCCAGCTTTGTGTTCATGTTTGTGCCCCCTTGTCCCACAAGAAGGTCCCTTTGATATGCATTTTGGCCGACCTTCTGCCACTACAGGTAAACCAACAGACTATTTAGCCTGAACATGGGGTGGGTCGATGCCTGAAGAATGGCTAGTAGACGTACTGTGGGAGGTTGTCTCCTGCTACATGTCAAAAGGGGTTGGATCAATACCCAGGTCAAAAGATGGAATGGGTGACGGCTCAGGAAATGATCGTTGAGTGGGTGGACGGATGTCAGACCCAGGAGATGGATGTGGGGTGGGTGGACGGATGGTGGGGCTAGGGGGTGGATATGGGATGGGTGAAGGGATGGTGGGACTAGGGGATGAATGTGGGGTGGGTGGAGGGATGGTGGGGCTAGGGGATGGATGTGGGATGAGGTGGAGGGCTGGTGGGGCTTGGAGATGGGTGTAGGATGGGTGAAGGGATGGTGGGGCTAAGGGATGGATCTGGGGTGGATGGAGAGGGATCGGGGGTAGGGATAATCTAAGGGGTAGCAACAGGCGGACGTTCGGCAGGAGCTGTGCTCGTGCTTGGGCTCTCAGTAGTGCTTGGCCTCTGAGTAGCCACTACTGCAAGAGTAGCTGCGTCCTCATTCGGGGATTCAGGGTCCGGAGGTTGTATACGGCCAATCTTCTGCACTGCCTTCAGCACATTAGTAATGTCCTTGTGGTCCTCCGTGCCCACTGGGTGACGGCTCAACAAACGGATGTATCCTTCAATCTGCACATGGAAAAACCAAGTATATTAGTAATGCAATACCAAAGCAACAATGCCAATCAATAATAAAATAAATGTTGGTTCTAAATTGGTTCTGCTAGTAATAATTGCAAACTATAGGGAGGCCAAGTTTTACCTTTGACTAAATTTAAAACACCCATTTTATATTAAAGATGTAGCTAGTAGATAGCGTAGACAAAAATGCTAATTAAAAATTCAAATGAGCAGAAAATTAAAAATAATAAAAACAGGAAATATGACCTTAAAGCGTCTCAAATTAGATTTTTAAATCAACAAAGTTCTCTATAAGAAATCTTAAGCAGACAACAGCTTTAAAAGGGAGGTTTGATGCTAAGCAAACATTGGACCACATATATCATGTTTTATAAACTGTGGTTTCATGCTAAGAAGTACGGTAAGAATAAAGAAGTTACCATTATAATCAATCTAGCACCGGGGACATCGATGAACCTCCGAGTTACCCTTTTGAACCAACCGAAGTACTAATGCTATAAAGGCATATCACCAAGCACTGCTTCACAATGCTGTTGAAGGCGATCACCCCACTCCGTGATATGCACAACGTGTTTCCGCATCCAGTCAACACCAATCTTCCTCCTCAAATCAATTTTATGAAGCACTGTGTCAATGTCAACATGGGGGGGGGGATTTCTTGGATCATTCCAAATTGACAAACTACACGATCTGGTGTATGTTTCTCTACTAGGTGGAAACATACAAGTGGCACCATTGACGCCCACACGGCCCTCCCTGCAAGGCACAACAGCAGAAGGTCCTCTAATTTAGCTTCATACGGCTGCCACACCACCTACAACAGCCCAAAAATAAGTACACAACACATTAAGCAACTATGTTTATATTTCAAAGTTCACCAAACATATATCTTGTTCCTAAACATGTCAAACAAGGCATTTTCATAACTGACCTGGAAACATTGAAGCTATTTGCTGGCGATACCTGTCCCTGAAGATGTGGGCAGGCCTGTTTTTCTTGTTTGGGACCCACAACCACCTACAATCAAGAACAAGGGATCAATATCTACAACTTTCCTACTGAGATAATTCCAATGTTAAAACTATAATGTAATCAAATATAACTTCTAAGATAATCTTATAGATATTTACTCAATTAATAATATCACTAGAATAAGAAACAGTCCTTATAAAAAACAAAGCACATACAAGCCACATGATAGTCACAAAATTAGAGTATATTAACGTAATCATCTATATTGAACCTTCATTTAAAATTTTTTTATGTTGACATAAATAATTCCTAGAAACCTTTAAAATAAACAAATAAAATCAAGTTACATGATTGTGGGCTTAGGTAATGATCACATAATGTATATGACGTGTATGAGGTAAAGACTTACTTCAGGGACAGTGGACCACGCACTGGAGGACCATAAGCACCCACTGGCAGGCCTCGCTCAACTGCTAGGCACAAATAGGGGAACCTGGCCCATGCCCAATATTGGACCAACAGTAAGCACCCACCGATCTGACTGGTGTCCTTATTGCTTGCCCTGCATAACTTTCGGTACAACCATGCAAGGTAAGCGCTTCCCCAACTGTACCTTTGTGGGTTGCGAAGGTCTTCCAACTGCTGTACCCACATTAGATGCATCCTATCGTCAGATTTGTTCATGAATATTGTGTCCCCTAGTAGCGCTAGGATGTAGCATCGTGCGTACTTATGCAGCCGATCTTTTTCAGCATTAGGCAGCAATGGAGCAGCAACTTGCTGCAAAAGCCGGTTGATAAGAATCCTTTGGCTAGTAAGTTGCTTATACTGCTCTTGATTTACAGGTTGAAAGCTAAGGAATTCCTGGCACACATTCGCCCAAATTTTCTGCGTGCTCCCTGTTATAGCATCACCATCAACAGGAAGCCCAAGAAGAACCTCCACATCCTGCAATGTGATGGTGACCTCACCATGTGGCATGTGGAAGGTGTGAGTCTCGAGCCACCATTGCTCCACTAAGGCCGTTATCAGGCCATGGTCAATCTCTCTATCCGGGACCCTGAGGAGTCCCTCCAAACCAAGTGCCTTAATGATATCAACGACTCGATCGTCCACCATTGGCTCTCAATTGGAGAACTCTGAACTACAGGTATGGCAGGTAAGCGACCCTGGATTCTGCACAGAACAAAACCATGGATTAATATATGACGGCAAGTGCGTGTACATTGTATGAATTAAATGCGTATACATTGGTTAAATCTGTAGTGGTGTGTTTTACCTGCCACTTCCAAATAGCTTCAGACCGATGGGTGGGCTGCTGTGTCAACACCGACCTATCAATGGGTCTAGGCTGTGCATGGTCAATTTGTCTAGCATTTGCAATAGCCATACTGCACAATAATGATAAGCAGTTAGCATGTAATAGACATTATTGAAAACAAAAACAAAAACAATCTTTTTTTTATTGACACTGGTGTTTCGTAGTTGTATAATTATCTCTCTTCTATTGAAACATAAAACTATTATATCAAAGTTATGTAACACTTTCAAGACAAACTTTATGTAACTAAGCAAAACAATGTAACATGCAAAAGCCTTCTAAGTAGCAAGCTTGTAATTGTGTCGCATCTACATCAATTAACACATCACATAAAAGAACTATAACTTAAACCAGGATACAATCCAACTAAAAGATAATTCATACTAGCAGTTAACATATTCTAACATTTTAAGCAAGTAGGCCTTATCTGATTATTGCTGTCATTTACCGAAATCCAAACATATGAAGGCTGGCTAGCCTTTTTTTTTTACTAAGATAAATCAGTGAGTTATGTACAGGTATTTTTGACTAATGGATAAGATTTAGGTATACTTACATCGATAAATAAGCAGCCATATCTTATAGGTCATGTAATTGAACTCTATTATAAGCTTGGCATGAAAGGGTCTCCCTAAATTTCTAGGTCGGGAGTAACAGCTTAAGAAAATTATGAGCAGTGTCCTCAACCAATATTATAGCAATACCACAGGGAACAACATCAACCTTCTTTAAACACTATCTACTGTGAACAATGCAACTGCCACAATTAAGTGGTCCTAGATGGCTCACACTTGAGAAAAAAGCAATCAAAAGAATTAAGCATGTCACCAAATATTCTAAGGTGAGCCAAAATAATATTTTCATTTAGTTTTATGTGCTCGGGTAAAAAAGAATTTATTGCACCTCATTGTACAGTCTCTCCATATCCTCAATATATGCAAAAATTGCACATGGTTACTAAAATACAGGTTCCAACTTCTGTACATGATATCTTATTCTTTGTAATTCTTTAGGCTTCTTTGTGTTCATTATGGATATGAAAGTAGTCATTTTTCAATGAAAAAGCTTTACTTTATATATATATATATATATATAAACTTATGATCATCCATTTTGTTAGTGCTTTAGCATATGGAACCTTCCAAGCTGTCCTGTTTCTTTTGTGTAATATGTGAATCAATATGGTGGTTATAGTTTGACGTGTTATCATTGATTTATAAATTATGTTGTACATATATTCAATTAGTATTTTTATGTACAACCCCCATCATATTTCTGTTGAAGACTTCCTGGACAATGGGTTGTTATTGCTTGATCAAGATATCCAAGAGAGGGTTAATAAGGCTTCTTTAAATGGGAATGTGTTGCGTTCTGTGTGTGTGATCGAGGGGTCAAGGTAATTTTTCTATTCACTCTAAGAAAGATACGGACAATTTTATCTAAATTACTTTTTAATAGATGTTTGAAGGTGTGGAGTAGAATATATGCATCTTAATGGAATCATTGTAGAAACACTTGCCACTTTTGTTGAATTTCCTAGGATAATGATCTAAGGAGGTGTTCTGAGTGACGGTGAAAAGTGTCATGATGGGGGAAACAGACCAGAGAGTCGCTGGTTCACTAGTAGTATTCTTGATGGTAATCGACTCTGCAGCGGTTTCTCCTACGACTATTGATTACGGGTTTCCCCCTGACATAGGAAATGGGACAGAAATAACAACAGAACCCTCTTGATCTGGGTTGTAACTACACACAGATTGATCGTCCCCAAAATCAAGAAATCCAATTTCTCCTTTGTCTCCAACAGTAGAGAATTCCTCATCCCACTTACCACCAAAGTCACCCATCACCAAGTAGAGACTAAAATAAACAAACTGTCAGTTTCAATAATTACAAACCTACAAGAAAGGAAACAACCCCATAAACAAACAGTGCCCAATTTTTATCCCCCAATTACTCAAGCTACATTGAAAGTATAAAAAAACAATCAAAATTCAGAAAGATCAAGGATAACATAAAAGATCTCAAATACCTAATAAACTCAAAATCAGAAGCACCATAACCTAAAGAGAATCAAGTAGTACTAGATTGCAATAAAGCATAGTAATGATGGGTAGAGCCACAAAGAGAGTAAAACAAACAGTCATCATTCTGATTGGCATTCCTTACTTTAAGGTTCAATGGACCAAACATCAATGCCCAAATCCCATATAAGAATCAAAATCCCCCACAATAACGTTGTCCACAACAAAAGCACATACAGACATATTAGAAATTTTATAGAAAACAATAGGCAAATGCAGACTATGGTTAAGGAGACAAACCGTGGAAGAATCAAAGAGAGACGCTTCTGATGACAGAGACAAGGACAAAGAGAACCCAACTTTGAACAAAGCTCAGCCTCTTCAAGTAGGCTATGACAAAACAAAAAGTGCTCTCTCAATGCAAATTAACAGTGAAAAATGCAATGACCCTTTTACTTTAGTAACCAGAAGAACCCCAAAACAGAAACAAAATCATATAACCTTCTTGTAGAAGTATTTTGATGTGACTTTCATTATATTCCAAAAAAAAAAAAAAAAAAAAATCTAAAAAAAAAAAGGTAAAGATATAAACTTGATGGCATTGGCTTATTATTTTCATACCTTTGGGTGAAAAATACAGTATCTTGGCAAAGCATTCACAAGAAGGGTATGATTGGGTAATCAAAATGGAACCCAGTTTACCCATTTATCATTAAAAGGTGAAAACTGAAAACTGAAAAGTGAAACTGCTCTCTCTGTAGGGAAGTGTGTGTAAGACTGGTCTGTACTGAAAACTGAAAAGTGAGATTGCTCTGTTCTGTAGAGGGAATGAGAAGTGAGATTGCTCTGTTCTATAGTTATTTTTTTTCATTCGTAGATGTGAAGTTGGAATTCAAGAGCTTCCTAAGGATTCTCCATTGGGAAGACTGAGAGGAACTGACAATGTGGTAAGTTCTGTGTTTTTTCTTGTCACTGTTTAATCCTTTACTGGTTAGCTAATGAAGGTAAGTATAATTTTGAAAACACATTATAGCACATCAGAAGATACTGCGTCTACAACCAGGATGTCTTTATGAAATAGCTCATACCTAGTCAAATCTTTGACACTCATTTCACATCTTATTCAGCCTACGTTCTGAAGTTCTTTTAGCTACATATGGCCCTGGTTACGTGTGTTAAGTCATAACATATAAAGACTAATTTTCATTTGATGTAAATGCAGTTGGAGATATACAGTAGATGTTACAAGTTCACTTACTTTCACATCTTATTGTCTCAATTATAAGCTCACTTACTTATTCTTTATTAAATATAGGAAGTGGGTTCAAGTCATTACGAACATTTTGATCAGGGTACTTTGGTGCAGCCATCAAGCTCCAACCCGGTAATACTACAGGAGTCATTAGACAATAAAGAAGCATTAAGGGCTGCATAAAGAACAAATGGGACAACAATTGAGGACTAAGTATAAGACCTGAGCTACTATCAAGCCAGATTGTTTTAGCAATCTTCATCTGTTAGAAAAATGTTGGACATGGATAGAATCATGCATTTCTTCAGTCAAACTCTTCATTCTCAAAAATGGGAGCCTCGGAATTCTTCAGCAGGGGCAGTTTACGGCAAGGAGATTCATGATGACCACGTTTGTTCAATTTTGTTGTGGAGGTGCTTAACAGAATGATAAAAAGAATAGTTACAAGAGGGCATTTGTTGGGGTTTACCAAAGATAGGAGCAATGGAGACACTTTAACGATATATTATTTATTATTTATAAATGATTGGATTATATTCTGTGGTGAAGATATGGAGAAATTAGAATGTGAGGGCATCCTGTTACTTTTTTTAAGCAATGGCAGGGTTGAGGATGAATTTGACTAAGAGTGAGTTAGTATTGACAGAGATGATATCTACAATGGAAGGTTAACATTGGCTATGGGATTCAAACTCATTACCTAAGACTTATTTGGGCTTTTAAGATCTCACGTTTTTTAGGATCTCACGTTAAGGCCACAGTTTGTGTGGAATGGCATTAGTGAGAAAATGGAGAGGTGTTTAGCAAGGTGGAAAAGATTATACCTCTCAAAAGGGGACAAATTACTCTAGCAAAAAGTGCTTCGTCCAAGTTGCCTACTTATTTTTATGTCTCTTTTCACTCTGCCAATAAATGTAGCTAGTAGACCAGTTGAAATTACAGTGGAGTTTCTCTAGGGGGGGAAGGGGGAGGAGGAAAAAAAAAAACATCCTGTAGAATTGGAAAATTTCTACTACCCCATTATGTGCAGGGGGGTTGGGTATCAAGTCGTCTACTTTCAATCAAGCATCATTAGGAAAGTGGTTATAGAGATTCACTCAAGAGAAGAAGCATTTTTGGAGGAAATTGATGGGAGCGAAATATGGGAAATGTGTAAAGAGATGTTCATCATAGCCTATTCAACACTCATATGGGTTTGAATTTTTGGAGGCAATTAAAGCTGGATGAGACTCATTCATTAGATTAGTTGGATATATTGTTGGCAATAGTAAAAGGATAAGGTTCTGGTGTGATTCTTGGTGTGCAGATAGGGACCTAGCAACTTTATTTCCATAGCTATTTCAGTTAGCTATTCATAAAAGATGATATGGTCTCGGATTTCATGGAGACACATGATGGGGAAGTCACTGAATCCTCTTTTTTTGAGGGAGCCGGAAGCATTTGCAATTTTTTTTTTAATCGCGTTATACAACCTGGATCCAAGAGGCCACAGGTGTTAAGAGGTGCTGCCTGTACAAATATACCATAAAAGGCTTTTTGGAGGGTAAAGAGAAGGTAGCTTCTTTTGAGTGGAGTGCAACACGCGGGAAATTTTTTACAATGGATAATCTTATTAGAAGAGGTATGGTGTTGGAAAATATGTGTATTATGTGTAACACTAGTAAAATACGTGGATCATTTGCTATCGCATTGTCCAGTAGCATTGGAGTTATGGAATTTTATATTTGTAGCTTTGGGTGATACCAACGATGGCAGAATATTGCTTCAGCATCGGCGTTGAAATTCCAAGACCTTTCAAGAAAAGAGTTTGGAACATTACACCTGGTGCTTAACATGGAATGCGTGGAGGGACAGGAATGGGAGTAGATA
The DNA here is from genome assembly GCF_001633185.2 of Quercus lobata. Lineage (NCBI taxonomy): Eukaryota > Viridiplantae > Streptophyta > Magnoliopsida > Fagales > Fagaceae > Quercus > Quercus lobata. The sequence continues at coordinate 43,716,592 of NC_044907.1, read as the reverse complement.
TTGAAGAGTAAGAACCATATAAAGAGATTTCAATCTCAGTTTGTAGGATCTTTATTGTATTGGCTATTCTTGGATGCATCATGCAAGTAGACCAACTGTTTATGATTTTTTTGATACATTGCATTTGTAATTTTTAGCATGGAAACTTTGGGTATGCATCCTTTACCGATGGTTCCATCAATATTTCCCTCATAATTTAATGAAATTTTTATTACCTATCAAAAAATATTCTAGTTTTTGAAAGTGACAATCAAGGCAAAAATGAAGCACAAGCACTAGTTTGGTGTCATATGATACTTGTAACAACCCCGCCCCAACTGTGTAGATAATGTCCGCTTTGGGGCCCATACCCCTCATGGTTTTGTTCTCCTCCAAAGCACACAGCAGTGGGGGAAAAGGCCTCTACACATTAAAGAGAGGTCATTCCTTATAAACATATTTTCATGTACTTCCCTAGGCAATGTGTGATTCCATGGAATGCAAGACCCCCCTTTTTGGGTCACTACAATCCACCCCCTTACGGGCACACGCATCCTCGCATGTGGGGCCCACACTTCCAGCTAGGGCATAGCTCTGATACCATCTATAACGACTACGCCCCAACTATGTAGATATTGTCCGCTTTGGGGCCTCATACCCCTCACAGTTTTGTTCTCCCCCAAAGCACACAACAGTGGGGGAAAAGGCCTCTACATATTAAAGGAAAGTCACTCGTTATAAGCACATCTCCATGTGCTTCCTTAGGCGATGTGGGATTCCATGGAATGCAAGACCCCTTTTTGGGTCACTACAATCCACGCCTCTTACGAGCACACACGTCCTTTCGTGTGGGGCCCACACTTCCAGCTAGGGCATGGCTCTGATACCATTTGTAACGACCCAAGGAAAAGTGCTAGCCACATTTGCGCTATACCTCAAAAGGACTAGTCACAATTGAGGCTTCTTGTAGTTGTTAATAAAGCCCAAATCTACCCAGTAAATACCCGATGTAGGACTCATCACACAACCACACACATCACACAATCAATCAAATTGGGCATCACAATCCTCCCACTTAAATCCCTGACATCCCTACTGCTGTGTGTTTTGGGGGAGAACAAAACCGTGAGGGGTATGAGGCCTCAAAGGGGACAATATCTATACAGTTGGGGTGAGGTCGTTATAGATGGTATCAAAGCCATGCCCTTGCCGGAAGTGTGGGCCCCACACGCGAGGATGCATGTGCCAGTAAGGAGGTGGATTGTAGTGACCCAAAAAGAGGGGTCTTGCATTCCATGGAATCCCACATCGCCTAGGGAAGCACATGAGAATGTGTTTATAAGGAATGACCTCCTTTCAATATATAGAGGCCTTTTCCCCAGTGCAACCTAGGGAAGAATAAAACCATGAGGGGTCTGGGCTTCAAAGTGGACAATATTTACACAGTTGGAGCGGGTCATTACAGATGGTATCAGAGTCACGCCCTAGCCAGAAGTGTGGACCCCACACGCGAGGACGCGTGTGCCCGTAAGGGGGTGGATTTTAGTGGCTCAAAAAGGGGGGTCTTGCATTCCATGGAATTTCATATCGCCTAGGGAAGCACATGAAAATGTGTTTATAAGGAATGACCTCCCTTCAATGTGTAGAGGCATTTTCTCCCACTGCTGTATTCTTTGGGGGAGAACAAAACCGTAAGGGGTATGAGGCCCTAAAACGGACAATATCTACACAGTTGGGGCGAGGTCATTACTGATGGTATCAGAGTCGGCTCGGTAACCCTGTTTGGGCTCGGAGACACTATCCCACAAAGTGGGCCCTAACGAGGACATCAGGGATTTAAGTGGGGGAGATTGTGTTGCCCAAATTTGATTGATTGTGTGATGTTTGTGGATGTGTGTTGAGTCCTACATCGGGTATTTACTGTGTTGAACTAGGCTTTATTAACAACTGCAAGAAGTCTCAATTGTGACTAGTCCTTTTGAGGTATAGCGCAGATGTGGCTAGCGCTTTTCCTTGGGTCGTTACATATGGTATCAGAGCCGACCCGGTAACCCCGTGTAGGCTCGGAGACACTACCCCACAAAGTGGGCCCTAACGAGGACGTTAGAGATTTAAGTGGGAGAGATTGTGATACTCCAATTTGATTGATTGTGTGATGTGTCTGGGTGTGTGTTGAGTCCCACATCGGATATTTATTGGATTGAATTGGGTTTTATTAACAACTGCAAGGAGCCTTAATTGTGACTAGTCCTTTTGAGGTATAACACAAATGTGGCTAGCGCTTTTTCTTGGGTCGTTACATAAATTGTGATGCCTCAATTTGATTGATTGTGTGATGTGTGTGGGTGTGTAATAAGTCCCACATCGGGTATTTACTGGGTTGAATTGGGCTTTATTAACAACTACAAGGAGCCTCAATTGTGACTAGTCCTTTTGAGGTATAGTGCAAATGTGGCTAGCGCTTTTCCTTGGGTCGTTACAATACTGACTACTGTATCATTGGGTTAAAAAGTTCTCTCTAAAATGAGAGTACGTAGTGAGGACCAAAGGCTCCTTTTTGTGAAATGTATCATGTAGTCATAAGTTGTAACCTATGAGGACCTCTAAATTCGTTGTGCTTGGCAGATTTTCTCATGGATTTTGGTTAGTGTGTGTAACAATCAGAATTTGGTCTTTTGTTAAAGCAAAATTTTTCATAATTTCAACAAGAGAAGCCACTATCAACTATATTTGGTCTTTTGTTAAAGCAATTTTCATAGTTTTTTGTGATAATCTAAATGATTCTTAAATGAATTATTTGAATAAGACGGCAGATAAGATTTTTTGTTAGATAAAGCTGATTTAAGTTCCAAATTATTTGAATTTAATATTTGGTGGGGGACTAATTAAGAAAAGAAAAAAAAATTATTTGATGTCAAGTAGAAGTAGACAACACTCTTTTCTTCAACTTGCCATGAAGAAGACTTTTAGTGATCGGCTCTTAGCCACTTTTACCATTAACTATTGTTCCAAGCGGTCAATTTCCATGTTGAAAGAACTCCATTTGAACATGTTTTACAAATTTACAAGACTAATGTGCACAGTTTCCTATACAGATTATGTACAGCTTGTGATTAAAAATTATGTTAATTTCTATAGACTAAATTTTGAGACCTAGCTTGAATTGTGTGAAATATTACATCCATTTGTTTCAAATGAATCAAGTATCAAAGAAATTGGACTAGTATTGAATGTTATATGAGTTTTTCATTCTGACTCTTAATCTATCTTTGACGGAATTGAGTTTAATGGCTTCTACAAATTTTAATTAATCATTGAGAAATGAGACTGAACTGAAATTTATAGAGTATGAACTAATCATATGTATGGTTGTTCATATTAAGTTTTATGCCAATTGGAGACTTTTAAGTAAGTTAAATTAAGTTCACAAGTAGACTGATTTACATTAACTTGAACCTGTAAGAGTAATGAAATACTAAGAAATTAGAGACTTAAAACTTGGTTTTGGATTATTATATTAGATTTTCATTTGATGTCACTATCCATTGATATGTGTTTTAATACTTGAGCAAATTTATTATGGCTTGATTCAATGGTTTAATACCTAAAAGAAACACATGTACTTCAGTATCCCAACAAGTATATAAATATATATATATATATATATATATATAAATATATATATATATATATATATATCTCCAATTTCTCCATTCTTAGTAACAATTTACCATAACTGACCAAATCAAACTTAGATCAAAGTAAATTTTTATCAACAAAGCACTAAAATTAAATCCTCAGCAAATATAAACAAACCCAGAAACATAATCCTATTCCACAGCAGATATAAACAAACCCAAAAACCCAGAAACATAATCCGATCTCAAAAAACAATAAAACTTCGATCTTTTTTAACAGTTCTATTAGAAATTCAAAATAGAAAAAAACAAATTGAAACCAAAGTTTCTTTGATTTTTCCCACTGTTTCTTGGCAACCAAACGGTGAAACACACTTTGAAGCGACTCACCTTTTTTTTTTTTTTTTTTAGTTTTGAGAGACCATGGAGACTGAAGGATCTCAAAGCTCTGTGAGTGAGAGTGGAGACTTTATCAAAGCTCTGTACACCTCGCTGTGGCTTTAACAAATCTTTCAGCAAAGGTGATGAATGTGAAATAGACTGAGTGAGAGAAGAGGGTGAGTGAGAGTGGAGATGGTGAGTGAGAGAGGCGCTGAAGTGTGAGAGTGTGAGTGAGAGAGAGAGTGAGTGAGAGTGGAGACTGGTCTATGTGAGACTGTGAGTGAGGCGTTAATTTTGAAATAATCCCTATTTGAAATTGAGTCTTAGAGACTCAGTTTCCCGGTCTTCCACGTGGTTCAACCACGTCACAGCCAGATAGACACATGGACGCCACGTGGTAAATCGAGTCTCTAAGACTCGATTTCCAGGTAGACCTTAGGCCAGGTCAGATTTGATTAAAACATGAAAACCGAGCCTCAAAGACTTGATTTATAGGCCCAAAATCGAGTCTTTGAAACTTAAGATGCTAGTAAATAATATAGTTTGAGAATCGGGCCTACTAACTAAATAGTTGGGAAATCATGGTTAATTTCTCATTTTGGCCGCTTTCTCTCCATACTAGTTTGAAGAGAAATTTTGTTCTTTTGTGGAGGGTTGAGGTTAACTCCATGGTCCTTTAATACAGAAATATATAGAATTAACTTAAGAGAAGTGCTACATCCAAAACATTTTCACAATATTTTCGTAACAAATTATAGATGGTTAGTTGTTATTGGTTCAAATTTGAACTTACCACTGAAATTACTTTTTTGTCCCAACAATAACAACTAATAAAAACCAGTTACTTAGAATTTATTGTGAAAATATTATGAACATAATATTTCTCTTAATTTTTTTTTTTTGAGAAAATAATATTTCTCTTAACTTATAGGGGATTTTGGAATATTATAATAAATGCATTATTAGAATGGATTAAGAATATGTTGGGCAGCTGAATAGTTGTGTTAATAATACTATGCACGTGTTATGAAAAAAATCATAATAATACTATGCACATCACAGGTTCCCGCTTCTTTCCTTTTTAGGCGGTATGTTTTAAAGTTTGTTTAATTTTAGTATTTTATATTTAGTTCTTGGCGCACCCTTTGGTTGATTTCGTTTGAGTGTGACAATCAAAATGTGGTCCTTAAAATTAGATAGGTTTTTTTTTTTCTTTTTTTTTTTAAGAAAAAAAAAAAAAAGAAGACAGAGGAGTAGATATAAGTTAGTAAATAATAACAATAGTCTAAAAAGAAATAAGAACTAAGCAACAGTTAATGATTTTCTATTAAAAATTTAATGAATAAATTCATTCCAAATTACATAAATTTGATAAATAAAAACTATGATCATTAAAAAAAAAAAAACCATTGAAAAATATGACTGTTGAAATTTTTGAAAACATTGAATAAAGGGAGAATAAAAAAATATTAAAACAAAGAATAAAAGAAGATTAAAGAATGAATGAAAAAAATAATATTTTAATATAATAAAGAAAAGATAGAGAATCTGTTGGAAAGTGAATCTGAAAAAGTAAGGTTATGTTGGGTAACATTTTTTGTTTTCTATTTTCAAAAACTTGTTTTTGGGAATATAAAGAAAAAAAAACAATTTTCTTGTATTTTTGAAATAAAAAACATGTTTGGTTAGTTAAAAGGAAAAAAAAATATTAAAATATGTTGTTACTAGAATTTAAACTCTAATACTAACTCATTAAATGAGATAGGTTTATTAAATTAAATGTGTATTTTCATTGAATTTTGAAAACTAGAAACTGAAAACAGCCTTTTGAATATTTTTAGTTTCGTTCACAAATTGAGTTTTGAGAACAGTTTTTGTTTTTTGTCCATTTTGGATTGCCAAACATGTTTTTTAGTTTTAAAAATAGAAAATTGTTTTTGAAAATAGAAAATAAGAGGAAAAAACAGTTACCAAACATACCCAAAGTTGCTAAAAGGTAAAAGTTACTGTTCACTCTCCAAATAGTACAAAAATTAGGAGAAACTATTTGAGATTCTCTTAGAATTGATTGGGTGTGGTTGTGCTTATTCTTAAATATGTGATAAGATAATGTGGCATATTGAGATTGAGGGGTAAAACATGAGTTTTACATTACATCCTTACAGAATTTAATCTCTTATGTTTTCCCTTGTTTTGGTTTTAAATTCAACAACTACTATTCTTTCCTTATATAATTGAAAAAAGAATCCAAATTTGATAAGGATGGGGTGTAAAACCTATGTTTTACATTATCCAATAAGAGATTGTCACTTAGCATTTTACTTAAAATTCAATACATCCTATCATACATAATAACATCTCAATAAACTCCAAATTTGGTTGGATTTATATATGGGTATTAGAATTGATTGGGTGTGGTTGTGATTATTCTTAAATATGTAATAAGATGATGTGGCATGTTGGGATTAGAGGGATAAAACATGGGGTTTACATTACATCCTTACAGAATTTAATCTCTTCAAAAAAATCTAAGGTAAATTACAAAGTTGGTCCCTATCATTTCCACCATATTTCAATTTAGTGCTTAATGTTTTAAATGTGTTAGTTTAGTTTCTAACCTTTTAGGATTGTCAGTATGGTTCCAGCTATTAAGTGATGGATGGAAAAAGCTTACATGACTAATAGACATAATTAAAATATTAATTTTTTTTCCATCTAGACTACCACTTATTCTTTAATTAAAAATAAAAAATTCAGCCAACTAAATCACAAAAATGCACTTAAGACTAAGAATTGGGATTTGAATCCCTAGTCCCAACTGTGAGACAAAAACAAAGAGGGGGAGGGTAGGAAAATGATTGAAGAACTTGAGATGCCTAGCCAACAGCAGTAGTCTAGGCTTTTTATTTTTTATTTTATCTATTATTCCATTGCCTGCTAAGCTAAGAAAACATTGGAGATGAAATGTATTTTCTTTTGTTTTAGTAGTGTGGTTTTGAAGACAATTATGGGCTGGTGTTTAATTTTGTGTTCTTTATTTTTGTTGTTTATGCCGAGCCCTCTCAAACAAAGGATGGAAATTGGGATCCAAAGAATTGGACATCCTAGCATTATTAAAAATGTCTGAATCTCTTTTGCCATATTCATTGCAGACCATCTTTGCCAAAGCACATAACTTGTACAAAATGGAATGGTATTTGGGTTGAAGTTATGATTCTAAATGTCTCGTCTAAAGAGCTTGTGAAAGTGAATAGAAATACATAACAAATTTTAAAAAGAGGAAAGAAGAGTTTTTGATATGTGTTTATATATACCCACCTGGAGGAGTTTGAGCAAAAAATTCAAAAGCAATCTCAACTTCCATAGCCAAATCATTCTTCAAGAAAAACAAAAATCAATCGCAATAATTTCATTGAATTTCTAGTGAGCCAAACATGAAGTTAGTAAGCATAAGAGAGAGAGACTTGGTGCCGCTGGAAAAGAGAACTTGAGGATGAGGGAGAGGAGGGATTTTTTTTTTCAAAATAACACCAATTTCCAAACAATTTTGTTAGTTAGCATTGTTTACAAACTATTTAGGAAACTAATATCACATACTCGAGTTCCACAAAAGACAAACCCAACAAGCTTAAGAAAGTAGAGTCAGACCAAAACATTAGAAAACCTAATCACAAACCCAAGCTACGTTGATGCTCGTCACCACTCCGGTGGAGGAGAAGAACATGTTGTAGTTTTGGAGAAGAAGAAGAGCTGGAGGAAAAGATCCAATCCCATCAGTTTTTGGGTTTTTGATTGGGTTTTGTTCTTAGGGCTTGGAAGGATTAGTTTTCATTTTGGGTTTTGTTCTTGGAGCTTGAAAGTTTGAGAAAGGAGAGTGGAAGAAGAAGCACATGTTGGATATTTGAGAAAGGAGAAGAGCAGTGGGATGGCAAGAGTAGAAAGATGGAGAAAGAAAAAAAAGAATGAAGGAAGAAGGAAAGCAAAGCACAGGAAAAAATTGCAACTAGGTGGAAAAACAAAGAAATCGAGTCTCTTAGACTCAAGTTCTAAGAGTAAAATCAAGTTTCTTGAGGTCGAGATGTTAGTTTCCTAAATAGTTTGGAAATATTGCTAACTAACAAAATTGTTTAGGAATTGGTATTAGTTTGCAATTTTTTCCAGAGAGGAGATGGAGATGAGTTTGTTTGGTGGTGATATTTCACGTGTCTCAGTTTTAAATTAGTTTTTTTTTTTTTTTAATCTAATGTAGCAATACAGTTGGTAGTTGATATGACATAATTTTTTTATTTTTTTTTATTATTCCATTTGACACATTAACTTTTTCCATCCAAATGATAGCGTCAGGGACTAAATTGACATGGCATTGCAAATGTTAAGGACCAAATTAACTCAATTGAAAGGTTAGACACCAATTTGAAATATGGTGTAAAGAAAAGAGACCAACTTTGTAATTTACCCAAAAATCTAAAAGAATTATAGGTATATAACATCTAGAACTTCTTTCTAATTTTATATAAAAAAATAAAAAATAAAACTTTTTCCTAAAGATAGCATTTAATTAATGCAACAATAACATAAACATAAAAAAAAATATTATTGTCCTTGTAAACATATTCTTCTTTCTCCAAATATATACCTTAGAGAATAAAAAATAATACTATCTATATGTGAATTTATTAGGCTTTTTACAAATTAATTTATTTAATACACACACACACATATATACATACAAGATGCTTCCAAAGCCGCCTCTGGAGCCATTAGGAGCTAAGTAAAGTCCACATTTGAGTTGATTTTATTTATGTTCTCCTTTGTTTTGGTTTCAACTTCAACAACTACTCCTTTCTTATATAATTAAAAACAATCTAAAAATGTTATTAGGACCAATTGACTATGGCCCCAAAATATAGGGACCAAAATGGTATTTTTACCTTTAAAAATTTAAGGCTTAACTTGGTACTTCTAACATTATAGGATTTTATTTGGACTGCCCCAGAATTATAGGGTATAAAAGTTAAATTTACCATAGCAAAATAGAATAGAAATTGTTGTAGTACTTGTAATAGGATGTACGAAACTCCTACTACCTAAATAAACACATATCTAAAAAAACACATTGCATTAGTACTCCCGCACCAAAGGTCTTCCTTAGTTGATGGCTTGATATGATTGTTTTTCAAAATGATTTGAACTAAAATTCATTTATATATATATATATATATATATATATATATATATATATATAAAGGTTAGAAGAATGCAAATCCCAAATACATAAAAACACACAATGTTCTTCTAAAGTCTAAACTATTAAAAGGAAAATTTATTATTTTACCCTATCAAAAATAATCAAATCACAAGCATTAAATGCATCCTTTCTTACCTTTCCCAACCCTAGATGACCCAACGTAGGTAAACAAAAGCAAGATAATGAAATGAGTCACAATTAGCATTAGACCCTAGTAATTTGAAACCTATGATACAATGACAATCTAAGAATAAAAAATCAACACATTGTAAAAACTAAAAGAGATAAATAACACACATTACAGTGTAGCGCACGACATTGACTCCTAGTTCTTTGAATTATGTCCCATTACTCAGAATAAAGGGTACATGTTCATATGGAACAGAGTAAGCAGATGCTCACCATCATGGATTGAATTCCCAGAGTATAAATATAAACATAAATAAGAAAATATTGTTGTACTCATAAACATATTTTTATTTTTACAAACACAAACCTTACAAAAGATATAAAATAAATTAATTCTATCAGACTTCATTAGGATTTTTACAAATTAATTTATTGATTATATAGTCATTTTAATATTTTCCACTAAACATCTATGATTTAATTTAAAAATGGAATTACAATCAAGCATATGGGCATTAAAAACCATTATGGTTAATTTTGTAGTTATCTTTTTAGACAATTAATCTTGGCTAAATTAATCCCACTAAGTTTTGTTTAGTCATAGTTGTCACTTATCACTTTCTTTTAGTTCTTATGGGTGGTTTTGTAATACAATAGAAGAAATTGAACCTCTAGGATTAGAAGTTTTGAGAAAATATATAAATTTATCAATTTGGGCTATTGGTCCTATACTTCCTCAAGCCATGATTTCATCTCCCACTAAATCTATGATACATGTATTATCGGCCAAAAAAAAAAAAAAAAAAAAAAAAAAAAAAAAAAAAAAAAGCTTGGTCTTCGATAGAACAAAGCATAGAATGGCTAAACTAGCACTAGGAGGTTTCGGTTGTAAAACACAATTGGTGCTTCCCAAATGATCATGGAACTTGCTATTGCTTTGGAAGAGAGTGGAATGCCATTCATTTGGATCATTAGGCCACCTATTGGTTTTGACATAAATGGTGAATTCAGAGCATAATTGTTACCAGAAGGATTTGAAAACTGATAAGGAAAAGCAAATGGGGCTTGCTAGTGAATAACTGGGTGCCCTAGTTAGAAATTCTGTCCCACAAAGCGATTGGAGCATTTCTTAGCCATTGTTGGGTGGAATTCCGTGATTGATAACCTAAGCCAGAGAGTGCCAAGCATATGTTGGCCATTGGCTAGAGGAAAGGCACATGGGGAATAACATCTCCTGATTTTTATTGCCATGAAATTAATTTGTCATCTTCATCTAGGATTTAGACTAGAAACAAAGTGACATATAACATAAGCTTCATTTAGAATAGCTCATTTTCATGGCTTTGTCTTTCTTTAAAAAAAGAAAAAAGCTATGTTAAAAGTACAACTCTTCTTCCGTAATACTTATTAATATACACTCCATACAAACAATGTATATTTGGGAACAGCTTATTTAGCTAAAACTGAAAACTTTTTACTAAAAGTACTATAGATAAAGCTAAAAACTAGTTGAAATAGTACAGTAAGACCCATGAATAATACCAAAAAGTGCAATGTGGCCCATAAATAGTAGCAAAAATAAGCTAATTACCAAAAAAAAAACTCATTTTTCAGCTAATGCTAAATACAATCACAATGTCCACATTTATTGATATCCACATATGTGACAGAGTCAAGAATTTGTGTGTGGAAGGGGGGGGGGGGTTAAAAAAAGTGTGATAGTAAGTTTGATTTTTTCTTCTTTTTGTTTATACCATTTTCTTATCATATATTGTAGATTTGAAACCAAGATGCAAATGAAATATTTTGTAACTCAATATATGTATAATAAAAACTAGAGGTAATTACACTCCCCTCCTTTAAGGTGTTGGGAAATGACACTTCACCTTAAACCTCAAGGGGGGAAAACTCCCTTTTTGACACCCATTTGATCAAACTCTATTAAATTAATGTTAACAATTTTGGGTACTAACATATCATTTGCTTAAGGGTAGGTTTCCAAAATTATCCTCTGTTTCAAAATTAAAATCCATGATACATCTGACATCAATGTGTTTGGTTATCTCATGATACATCTGATTTTTAGTCAAATGTATGGTGCTTTGACTATCACAAAATACAACAGAATCATCTTGTTGTAAACCCAGATCACCAACCAAACCCTTCAACCAAATAGCTACTTTCACTGCCTCCATCGCTGCCATATACTCTGTCTCTGTAGTAGACAAAACAATTGTCGACTGTAGTGTCGCCTCCCAACTAATAGCACAACCAAATGTGAAGACATAACCTGTCAGAAATCTCTTATCCAAATCACCAGTAAAATCAGAATCAACATATCCAATAACACTGCCACTATCAATAGAAGCCCTGTCATATACCAAACCAATGTTTGCAGTACCTCTCAAATATCGAAGAATCCATTTCACAGCTTGCCAATGTTCTTTACTAGGATTAGCCATATATCTACTAACCACACTAACTGCATGTGAAATATCTGGATGAGTGCATACCATAGCATATATTATGCTACCCACTGCACTAGAATAAGGGACATGAGACATGTACTCCTTTTCCTCCTTAGACTTTGGTGACAAAACCGCTGAAAGCTTAAAATGTGCTGCTAATGGAGTACTCACTAGCTTAGATTGTTGCATATCGAAACGTTCAAGTACTTTCTCAATATGCTTCTTTTGTGACAGAAATAACTTGCCAGCTTGTCAGTCTCTATGAATCTCCATTCCCAAAATCTTCTTAGCTGCACCCAAATCTTTCATCTCAAATTCACCACTAAGCAAAGTCTTTAGCTTGTTTACCTCTACCAGATTCTTAGCTGCAATGAGCATATCATCAACATATAGCAACAAGTAGACAAAAGAACCATCTGAGAGCTTCCTATGATACACACAACTATCATTGTCACTTCTTGAGTAACCATGCCCAATCATGAAAGTATCAAACCGCTTATACCACTGCCTTGGAGATTGCTTCAAACCGTATAATGATTTTTTCAACAAACAAACATGGTCTTCCTTTCCTTGGATCACAAAAAAGCTGTCTTGACATCAATTTGTTCTAATTCCAAGTCAAACGATGCAACCATAGCAAGCATCACACGAATAGAGCTATGTCTCACAACAGGAGAGAACACTTCATTGAAGTCTATACCTTCTCTTTGACTATAGCCCTTTGCAACCAATTGTGCCTTGAACCTCGGTGCTTCAACCCCTGTAGTTCCTTCCTTTTTCTTGAAGACCCACTTGCAACCAACAATCTTCTAGCCTTTAGGTGGTTTCACTAGCTTCCAAGTCTAATCCTTATGAAGAGACTCAATCTCCTCGCTCATAGCAATACTCCACTGAGCCGAATTCTCACTAGAGACAGCTTCATGATAATTGGAAGGTTCATGATACTCAATAACCTCAGCCACAGACAATGCATAAGCAACCAAATCTGCCTCAGCAAACCTCTATGGTGGTCTAATCTGTCTCCTCTCTCTACCAGTGGCTATACTATACTGCTATTGTTGCTGTGATGCATCCACTTCATTAGTAGAATCATGTACCTTATCTTGAATAGGCTGAACTGAAGTGCTATTATGCACTTTATCCAAAGCTTCAATCTCAAGCTCCACCTGCTTACTGACATCGTGGTCTTTGACTATCTCAATACTCTCTTTTGACTGGTCAACAATTGCAAACTTATCAAATTTCATATCTCCGCTGATAATTAACCATGGGGATCCTAAATCCATACACCACAACCTATAACCTTTTATCCCCAATGCATAGCCTAGGAATATGCACCTATTTGCCCTTCGCTCAAGTTTACCATCATTCACATGAGCAAAAATAAGACAACCAAACACTCTCAAAATAGAGTAATCAGCAAGAGTATCAAACCATACCTCAAAAGGAGTCTTAAATTCAATGACAGTTGATGGAGAGCTATTTACCAAATAGCAGGTCATATTTATTGCTTCATCCCAAAAGTACTTAGACAAACCAAATTTTGAGAGCATACAATGAGCCCTCTCAAAAGAGTTTTGTTTATACGTTCTACAACCCCAATTGTTGTGGTGTTCCTCTAACGGTGCGGTGTCTCACTACGCCTTCATTTTTACAGAACTCATCAAATTCACCTGAGCAATATTCCAAACCATTATCTGTCCTAAAATGTTTAATCTTTTTACTGGTCTGCTTCTCAATAAGCGTCTTCCATTGCTTGAAGGTGACAAAAGTATCACTCTTATTTTTCAGAAAATACACCCAAACCTTCCTTGAATAGTCATCAATGAAAGTCAACAAATATCGGTAACCACCCTTGGAACAGACAGGAGAAGGACCCCAAAGATCGGAATGGATATAATCTACTATGCCCTTAGTCCTGTGATTAGCTATACTGAACTTGACCCTGCACTACTTTCCAAAGACACAATGTTCACAAAAGTCCATCTTTCCAATTTTCTGACCATTCAACAAACCTCGTTTGCTTAATATTGACATGCTTGCCTCACTCATATGCCCCAATCTCATATGCCATAAATAAGTATTATCTGAGTCTGAATATGAGGATGAAGATATTGCTGTAGAACCTACAATTGTGCTTCCTTGTAGCATATAGAGACCATTCCCCAATATTCCCTTGATGAAAACCAGAGCACCCTTACTGATTGTCAAAACTCCACCTTCACCGGTGTATTTATACCCTTGAGAATCGAATATACCTAAATACAAAAGATTTTTCTTTAGATTTGGCATGTGATGGACATCAGACGAATTCCTAACAACACCATCATACATCTTAATTCTCACAGTTCCTATCCCCACAACCTTACAGGTCATATTATTTCCCATCAAAACTTCACCACCACTAATTGATTGATAGGTAGTAAACCAATCTCTTTTGGGAGTCATATGATAGGAGCAAGTTGAATCAAGAACCCAAGCATCACCGGAGCAACCAGTAGATACTGATAGAACTATGTCGTCATCCATAGAATTAACCTCCGCAACACTAGCTACATTACTAGTATTTGAAGTATTGTCTTTCTCCTTTTTCTCTTTGAGTAGCGTGCATTCTTTTTTCCAATGTCCTTCCCTTTTACAGTAGTGACACTTACCAAATCTAGACTTTGATCTAGATTTTTCTCTATTACTACTAGACCTATTTTCATTGGATCTACTTCTAGCAATAGGACCATCAGCCTGATTATCGCCCCAATTTTCAGAAACCTTCTTCTTCAACTCCTTAGAATTCAATGCAGCTTTGACATCATCAATTGAGATGGAATCTCTTCCAGAACCATATAACATGGTATCAACAAAGTGATCAAAAGGAGGTAATGAGCATAATAAAATTAAGGCTTGATCTTCATCTTCTACTTTGCACTCAATATTTTTCAAATCAATAACAATTCTATTAAATTCATTAAGATGATCAGAAATAGGTGTACCTTCTTTCATTCGAATTGTGTATAATCACTGCTTCATATATAAGCGATATGTAAGAGACTTGGTCATGTATCGACTTTCCAACTTGAGCCACAATCCCGTAGCTGTATCTTCATTTACAATTTCTCTTAGAACCTCATCTGCAAGAGACAATTGAATTGCACTATGTGCCCGTTCCAAGAGATTTTCTTTTTCCTCATCTGATAACGATGCTGGCAAAGCATCTTTGCCCTTCAGTGCTTTCCACAATCCTTACTGCACTAGCAAAGCACGCATCTACACACACCATAAACTGAAATCATTCTTCCCGTTGAATTTGTCAATCTCAAATTTTGCTGTCGATGAAACCTTTGTCGCCATACCAAAAAACCCAAGTGAAACAATAACACAACAAAATAGATCTGATGAACAATCTCAACGTGAAACAAAGAACCCAAGGCTCTGATACCAATTTGTTGTAAAAGCAGAAACTTTAATACCAATTTGTTGAGAATAGCAAAAGCATGAATATCTATTTGTTGTGTGTGTATCCAAATAATAGTGGGTTTATGCAAAATAGAAATAGAATGACAAAAGAAACAATCACACAGGAATACAATGATTTACGTGGTTCGACTTTTGGCCTACGTCCACGGGCGGCGTCGAGGAGAAAGTTTCACTAACAAAAGAAAGAGATTACAAAGATGGTACCAAAACACTCTCACAAAACCCAAACTCCAAATACACCCAAAAGAGCTCTCAATCACCAGAAGCACATGACTAGAGAAAACCTAAATTTCTCTCTCAAAACAAAGCACGGCTTAGAACTCTAAATAATATGCGGCTGCCTTTGATCACTTACTTCATCAATTGCCGTATAACAAATATACTTATACAAAGTATAAGTCGGCTAGGGTAAATAATGAGAGCATATCACAAAGTCTGGCAAACACATAGTCCTATTAGTTCTAGGACTTGGTCAACTCCTTTGACCAAATTAAAAGCCACGTAACAACATCACTTATAAGGGATGCCAGAAACTAATGTAAACTAGACACTTACACAAACAGCTATGTCTGAACCTGAAAATCCTTCTGTTTTGTAAGCTAAATGCTCAAAATCACTTTTAGTTAAGTTATGAGGAGTGTCTCCAAGATGGACCTGATTAAATAAAAAACCTGTTGAGGATATTAAACAAATCATAAGCTCCAAAACAATCAATTACTACGGCTCTACCAAAACCACAGTACCTTAAACATGTGCTGCCTTGCCTTCAAATCTGGGAAAGGGATGTATATTCGCTTATCAAAACGCCTACGGATGGCTTGTATTTAATTTTCCTTAGTCTCAACCCCAAAGCAATGAAGGTCATAAAACTCTTTTTAGCTATAACTTAGGTCCAATGGATCAGAGTTTTCTTACCTGATCCAAAGCATATGGAGTATTCATGGCGGCAAGAACCAGAACTTTCTGATCATCGCTGCCTACACCCTAAAATGTGTTAAAGAAAATTTCCATTTGAAGATTGACAGTAGAAAAACCAAAGGCAACAATCAGTGTTTAATGTAGTTAAGAACTAATGCAGGTTAAAGATAATAGTAGTAGGGAATAAGACGTAAGAGATGTGGGCTTAAGATGATGCACCAAGAATGCAAGAACATAGAGTAGGAAGGGATCTATGTCTTCAATCCAGGTCAGACTATACACTCCAGACTCGGCTATTGAGAGTTCAAATTGGAGAATTATCTGGTGGCAGGAATTTGATCACTAGCCATTGCAACAGTTTGCATATTTCACTACCATAAGATGGATTAGTGTGAAAACAGGGAAGAGATCCTATGGCCAGATTTTGGGTGAGCATGAGGAAAATGTGAAATGGAACCTGCTTTTCATATGGGCCATGGCCTAAAAAACTCGGCAATAACTAAGAGAATGCTTGATAGTCAACTGACACAGGTACAACCTACCTTTGTAACAAAATTAACTACATCACAATAAGGCCCATGCACCAATCTCAAAGTAGAAGAAAAATGTAGACAGATAGAGAAACTTTATATGACTTCTACAATCTTTTCCTAAAGTAACAGACAGATAGCTTAGCAACTGAAACAATAACTGGATCACTCATGGAAAGTAAAAGAGAGAGAAAATGCAGGACAAAAAACATAAGATAAGGATGACAGTTGTATAAGGATGTAGTTAAGAACCTGCTTTGAATATTGCATATCACCTCCTAAAGTATAAGGATGACAGTTGTATTAGTATAAGATAAGCTTGGAACAAAGCTCTTATCCACTTCCAGTGAACACAAAATACCTGCATCTGTACAAGAAGTTCTATTTTGATATGTCAAGATGCTTCACTCTCATTGCCTTCACCTTGCTGGCCACATAAGGGGTCTGTTTGGATTGAGCTTATTTTTGCTGAAACTGAAAACTGAAACTGAAAATACTATAGAAAAATATTTTTTAAATATATGAATAGTGCCGTGGGACCAATTTTTAATGAAAAAGTTGTTGAAAAGTGAAATTTGTGGGTCCGTGAATAGTGCACGAATCACTGTTCATCATAGAAAAGTCAACATTTGCGGTTACTATTCATGCAACAGTGCATGAACAATAGCCGCATCACTCTGAAACGCGTGAAAAAAAAAAAAAAAAAGAAGAAGAAGGAAGAAGGACGCATTTATTGCATTTACTGTAGCGTGAGTCCCATGCCCAAAACGCAAACGCTGAACGCAGTAAAATGTCCAAACCAAACCGGCACAAGGAATCAATTTCGTCAATGAAAATAATGGAAGGAGCATTTCACAAGCCATTTGGAAAAGATTTGAGACTAGCCTTTTGCTTTCACCCATCCATTTTGAAACAAGGTTTGATGACGAAACACTGTGTATTGACAGCATCTAGCACTTGTCATGTGTTGGCAACATTCCATTAATATAAAGAAAAAAAAAATCTACATCCATGGGCATACAACTGGAAGTGTAAATCATACATCATACATGCATTTGGAAATTCAAATTCACTTGAATGACATGACAATTACAATAAAAATCAAGTGAAGCAGTCAACCCCAGCCATATAAGAAGTAGACGAAAAAAACTATATAAAAAAAAAAATTATTAAGAACTGCAACCAAACTGAAACTCAAATATCTTAAGTTAGGTATAAGCAAGAATTTTTGATCCATTAAATCCACATTTCATAATTTTTTTCTGTCATCTCACTTAGTGGACATCAGTATCCTGACTTGTTGCCTCTTAACAATGTTCTTATGATACTATTTGACAAACAGGAGAAGTCACAGTTGACAGCACAATGAGGTAATTGGCATTGATTGCAAACTTCTTTGCTGCCTTTCTACCAAGTCATTAAAAGACTGAGAAAAAGGAACAACATATGAAGAGAGCATCCTCATATGCTTACATTCACTCTCCAAGGTATAAATTACACATTCTTGCATGGTTTGTGTGCATCTTGCAAGTTTCAGTGGAGATCGCATCATGGTCCACTAACAAAGTTCTTCAAAATCTTCCATTCTAATATGCTCATTTGGAACAAAAGTTCAAATTTCCTGCTTTACAAATAAGCCTAACCAAGCCCCTTGTAACTATAATTCACTAATGAAAGCATGGAAAGCAAGGATCATCACTAAGATATGGGCATTAGTGCACAAAAGAAACATATCAACAGAAAATTGATGAGAATAAGAATGACATGTTGACCATGCACAAATGAAACCTAACCAAGTTTGTAGGCTTCTTGCATTTTATTTTATTCATAAATAACATCTCTTGTCAAATTTCTTTGCAAGAGAAACGAAATCTCCGAGCTTGATACATTTCCTTCATTGTTTTTTTTTCCCCATCATAGAAGACCAAATGGAAAAATGGGAACTAGTGTAGAAATTCAACAATAAAATGGTTGATCAGCTGCTAGGGATAAAAGGTTTATATTATCCTAGGAAGCAACAGTATTACAATACTTGCATGGTCATATTTCTAAGTAGGTAATATAGCAATCTCTCATATAATCTAAACATTTAGACTAAGTTACCTAGAAAGTTGATCATACTAGAACATAGAAGATGTATGGGAACACATTACATGACCTACCCTAGAACATGGAATGATGACACTTATACTCAACGCACATGTTTCATTAGAAGTTACAATATGACAAGGCTGTCCTCAAGTTAAACCCCGATAATTTTTAGCCTAGTTCTCTCCAGAAACTCTATAATGCATATAGGATTTTCGTATTACTTAAACTATCCTCTTTCAAAAAGAAAAGGGAGAAAAAAAGGAGGAAACTTTTGGATTGTGAAAATTTGCATATTAGAACAAAGGTGTACCGCGTTTTAGATTATCCTGGATTGTAGTGAGCAAGTGTAGTAGACTAGTAGTGTATTATGGTAATCTTTCATCAATAAGAAACCTATATATCTAGCATCCTCTCAATACCATGAAAAATTTAAAATCCAGACCTATAGTTTGGTAAACAAATAAAGATATTGTGTCCTTCATAGCATTTGAATGAGCATATTGGAGTTTTCCTAAAATATTTCATAGTAATTAAGGTGAACTCATTTATTATCGTAAAATAAACTAATAACTACATTTAAAGGAATTGATTCGTGTATCCAAATGTAATCTAACATAAAGGAAGGATATCATTTTCTTGGAAATCTAAAGGATTCCAATTAATTAGTGCGGATCTTGCTACTCTCTTGTAAAGTCATCATGAATATTTGCCTGTCAAGGGCCATAAAACCAGGTACCTTTTCAGTTATTCTACTTCCAAACATTCAACGCTTACATCTCAATGTATTGCACAATTTAAACCATGAAACTGGTATTGTAAAATATTATTAAAAATAAGCATAAGAGATCAAATGGTTCTTAGATATATATATATATATATATATATATTATAAAAAAAAAAGAAAAAAAAAAAAGAGAGTTATGCGGCAAAACTCAAAGAAGGAGAAGAAGAACAAAGATCGATGATCACATAGATTTCAAATATACAACTCACAATTTAGTGTCATTGGAAACAAGTATAGCCTTAGTTCTAAAATCTGCTATTGTAGTTCAATAACTTGCCATCTATAGTTGTTTTATCTGCTATTTTAGTCTAGTTACTTGCTATGTATTGGTCAAATTTTTACCTAAAGAAAGTTGAATATGCTTCTGTTGCCACTGCCTTTGCTATATAGGACTTCCCAGTTCCAGGTGGAGCATATAATAGAAAAGCCCTCCATGGTTTTCTCTTCCCTGAAAAAGAGATCAAATGATTCTTTTATTATCAAGACGTACCATATGTGACATGATTTTTATATTAGTGGCTCCAGAAGGAAAAACTGCAGAAAATGGCCTGGAAGCCAGTTCATGAATCTTTCAGATTTAAGCATTAAATGATAATGTCTCTTTGACTCTTCTTAATGCAGACAATGTGTGAGGATTGTTGTACAGTATGCTCTGTTACATGCAACTAATTTGAGTGAAGTTCTCCTATGTCATAAAAAAAAAGAGTAAATGTGCCAAAGAGCATTTTGCTTTTTATTAATACCAAATAGAATGTTTATCCTCCATTGCCATAAATTCTACTGTCAAGCAAACAGATATAATCATTTTTTAATTCACAGCCAGGTGCAAGGGATGGTCTAAATCTAAGCTCATGGCCAAGTAGTGTGCCTCACATATTGAAGCAATGTAAACCCCTCAAACTTTAGAATGAAACTTGATATGCAAAAGGTTTTCAAATGGGTCTTAAAAATTATTAAAGTTGATATTATTACCTGATATGTATCTTTACAATTGGAAGATACACCGTCCAAAATCTAAAAAATCATTCAAGCAATGGCAACAATAACTCTTAAAATATCCTTTCTACCTTCTCTAAACTCAGCTGATTCTTTCATGTTCAGAATTAGGCTGATACTCTGGGCCATCAAAGGCCAATATTTGAGCCTTTTTGAATTCAACTGACAGAACATAAGCCCAATTAACTATAAGAATTTTGCTTTGTTGTTTGACATGAGCTGTTTGTTGTACAACTGTACTGCAACATGTCTTCTTCATACATATTTTCAGTTGTTTCTGGTGGGATTTATTTGTACAGCTTCCATTGCAAAAGCAGAGCTCAAAAGTTGGAAATTCTGAGTAATACAATTGGAGCATACAATCTCCACAACTGATAAACTTGAATTTATTGTACCAGTGGCATATTTTTGAATATTCATAAGTTATCAAGTGTCACCATAAACCAAATCAAGCTTATTCACATTGAAAGCATGCCAAGATTCAACAAGAAAACTGAAAGCAAATAACCCAAAACTTAAAAATAATGATTGAGGAACTAACCAGTAAAAAAATTGGGGAAACTTCACAGGCAGTATTACAGCCTCTTGCAATGCCTGTTTGGCACTCTCAAGCCCGGCCACGTCACTCCACTTCACGTTTGGTTTCTCCCTTATTATCACAGAATCAAGGCCAGCCCTAAGCTTTGCTTGCTCCGGATCCTCCGCATCTTTCCCCACTCCTCCCTTCAACTTTGTCTTTGGTTGGCTAACAACTGTTGCATCACCACTGGGGGCAGGCCCACTTCCCCCATTATTAAGAATGGCCCTTATCTCCTCTGCCCTCTTCAAATATTCCATAATTTTTGAGTAATCACTTCCTTAATCTTTGGATTCTTCTCATACTTCAAATGAGTCCTAAAGTACTCTAATGCATTCATATAGAGCGGAAATGCTTTGCTATAGTTTCCAACATCATCCTCCTGAACTGCCTGCTTCACATACTTTATCGCGTGCTCCTTAAAATTGCTATACATCTTTTACTTACAATAAATGCATAGAAATCAAAGCCACAAAAAAGAATACTCAAACTAGTTTCAAACCACCACTCCTTCCCCCTAGAACCCAAAATCCAATACTAAGTTTGACACTCCAATGATTTCTTTTTGGTAATGATATTGTACACAGTTAAACTACTCTATCACAATTCTTAAACTTGAATTCTCAGATAAGCAACTTATCCACACCCTTAGAACTTGCAACCAAAATCCCAATACTTAGTAACACCTCAGAATTTATATTAATATTTCTGATACTTCAAAATATAACCAAACCTGAAAGTAAAATAAAATAAACAATTCAAATTCAAATCAATCAAAAATAAATAAAAATTAAATAGCCCAGAACTCAAATTTCATTGTTTCATATATTTATGATAAGCCATTTACAATTCCAGATTTTTTTTTTTTTTTTTTTTTTTTTTTTTTTTTTTTTTTTTTTTCTGTAAATTGAATTTGCAATCAAACCCTGAAATCTGGCTCAAGGATTTTTTTAGAAAATAACTATAAAATTCAAACAATATCATTAGTTAGGAAATGTTTCAAACTAATTTGGTTTCTAACAATTCGAGTTCAGAGGGGTCGTTTTTTGGGTTATAAAATTGAGTATATTTTACTCGAGTTTCCTATTTTGCCAACAGCTGAGGTGGGTCCACGTAGGCCAGAAATCAAGTTCATTGGACTCGTTTTGTAAGATTAGAAACCGAGTTCATTGAACTCGGTTTTGAGGCCATTAAAACGAGTTCATTGAACTCAATTTTCATACATATAAATTGAGTTCAATGAACTCGGTTTGCAAGAACAGAAATCGAGTTCATTGAACTCAGTTTGATTTAAAGGAAACCGAGTCCATTGTACTCCGTTTCCTTTTGGGTACGTGTCAACCATCGCAGCACTAAAAAAAGCACTTCTGAAGCACACAAAAAAACCAAGTAAAAAACACACAAAAACAGTTCAGAAGCACACAAAAAACCTAAGTAAAAAACACACAAAAACAGTTCAAAAGCACAAAAAAAACTAAGTTCAAAACACACAGTTCTCACTCTCATTCCCTCTCACTCTCAGTCTCTCTCTCTCTCTCTCTCTCTCTCTCTCTCTCTCTCTCTCTCTCTCGCCTGTCGCTCTGTCGCCATCGCCGACTCTCGCTCCGTCACCGTCGTTGCCTCTCGCTCCCGTCGCCGTCGCTACCTCTCGCTCCCGTCGCCGTCGCTACCTCTCGCTTCCGTCGCTCCGTCTCCGCCACACTCAGTCTTTCTCCCTCGGTGGTTGGCGAACTACCTCACAAAAGTAAGGACTCTCTCTTTTTTCTGGGTTTATTGGTAATGGAGGCATGCATTGTACTTGATATTTGGGGGGTGCAGAGTTTGCTGCCATATCTGTTGTGAGGCAAATGATTTGTTCAATTCAAGTTCCAACAGTCAACAGTCCCACCATTGGTATAAATGAAGTTCATACCATATCTAGTTCATAAGAGTTAAATAATAATAATATCTTGCCCTTCTAGATGGCGGCTAATGGATGATGAGTCTTTAACTTTAAGAATAGAGCCTGATAGATTATGTTAGGATAATATATATATATATATATATATCTGAATATTACTATATATATTATAAACCATGATTATTTTTTTTAATATAATAGACTATAGTAATTTTATAACACCAAATGTTATACTAAGCCAAATGTATTTCATTGGGTTCATTATATATCACACACAATTTACAATATTAAAAATGTAACAATTTAGGCTAGCTATAATCAGTGGACTTGGACCTTTAAACCTTAAACATATTAATACTTTGTGTCTCTCATAGAGAGTAGGAAATAGATAGGTAACTGAAAGATTGATGATACATTGATTAAACAGGCTTTGACCATAATAAAAACGTGTGTCTAGTTAATGATCAAAGGGGAGAAAGTTAAAGTTATTTGTACAAAGCCATAATGCATTGTCATGGGGGTGTCCTTGCAATTATATATGCATATGTGATGTATGCAATGTTTGTGAAATTGCCAGTCAAATTAACGATTATAATCATGATCTGATGAGGAAGGAGAAGAATAATGAAACTTTCATTACCTAATCATTACTTTGATTTCTTACTGCATTATTTTCCCATTTGGGTTAGTGTCTATTTTATCTTTTATGTTTGCATCAGCATTATGGAAGAATTGTTACGAAAATTGATTGGTATTTTCAACTGCATTTCTGCTCTACTTTTAGCTTTAGCTTTAGTTTTTTATTTTTTTTTGTTTTAAGAATTGAACTATTATAATAAGTGGGAAGGGGGGTTTAGATCGAAATTACAAAACTCTTGAACTTTTAACTTTGTTTGGCCTAACTAAGATTGTATTCACCTAAAAAGAAGAGAAAAATTCAAAGATTAGCATTGACTAATTGAGATTGGATTTGTTTGATGATGTTGATGTTATTGATGCAAAGCGGTAATAATCTTTTTACTTTTTTACCATTCCAAACAATGGATCCTGAAGTGGGGCCTGCCATGTGCAATGCCAATTTCAGCATAAAAGTAAATTTGTTCTTAGCCAGGTAACCTTTCAATGATGGGTCTCCATCTCTCATGATCTAACATTTAAATTTTATCAAAGACAATTTCATCATCATTTGCTATGATTTTAACCAAACTACTTGCAACTTTGGACTGGTAAAGACTAAAAGGCATCCGGAGTTCTTGACTCAATGGGGTCACTTTCTTTATTGGTATCTTTCCTTTTTCTTCTGAAATATTTGGGGAGCATGTTGTCTTTGACCTTATTGCAATTTGGGCAATTTAAGTTGAACTTCTTTTGCTGTAATAAAACGTATAGATGATCGAGCACAAATTGGTAGCTTTAGTCACATCCTAAATAAAATTGTACCTTCAACTTTGCTAACTTTTTAAAGATTGCCAATTTATCTTCAACATGTGCTTATATTACTCTTAACTCCCTAAACTTCGTGCAGTATGGCTGCTGTTCCTGCTCAGATCCCTGATGAGTTCGGTCCTGGTCCCATTAAGGGTTCGGTGTTAAGGTTTCTAAAAGATTATCGATCGTGTGCTATTTGGGAAGGCAAGGTAAAATTAAACCGACCACCTGCTGAATATTCTCTTCTTATCCTACATTATGTTGAATTTTTTTTTTCTTTCCATTTCTAAAATTCTAAGTTTGTCAATGGTATTACTAGCTTTGAATGCATAGTCATGCCCATTAGTTAGGTTAAGTTAGATTGGCAGACTGTTGCACACCCTTATATAAAGGTTGCACCCTTATGGCATATTGTATCTCATCACCATGGTTCTATCATGTGCAGGATCTAGGGGCACTGAAATGCTGTGGTTGTAATGACGAGTTGTGAAAATGACGCCCGATAGTGGTGGATAATCGCATCCTCGACATTGTCAAGAGAGTTGGATTAGAGGGGCTGTATAAGACCCCATGTAGAGAGATTGATCATAACTTAATAACAGCTTTCGTTGAGTAATGGCGGCCTGAAACCCACACCTTCCACCTGCCACATGATGAGACAACGATCACATTACAAGATGTAGAGGTTCTTTTGGGGATTCCAATCGATGGTGAGGCAATTGTTGGAAAAACTGACTTGACATGGGGCTGCTGAATGTCAGAGTCTGCTTGGAATTGCTACTAATGCTGTGGTGCTTAAGGGACAAAGGATCCTAATTAACAAGCTACTAGAAAAAATTGACCAAGGGTTGCCTGATGGTGCAGCAGAGGTGGTTGTGCATCAATATGCACGGTGTTATATTCTAGCACTGCTGGCAGACACAATTTTCGCCGACAAGTTTGGCAATAGGGTGCATACGATGTGGTTATAGATGTTGACGAACCTTCGCAATCCACCTCAGTACAGTTGGGGGAGCGCTTGTCTTGCATGGTTGTACAAAGAGTTATGTAGGGCAACCGACAGAGGTGCCAGTCAGATTGGTGGGGCTTTGCTACTGGTTCAATATTGGGCATGGTTCAGATTCCCTTTTTTGTGCCCAAGGAAGGACCTCCCACCAGATGATGCATATGGCCCACCATTTGCACCTTCTCCACTGTCCATTAAGTAAGTCTCTTCCTTGGTCGATTGTCTCTATTGGAAATAGATTCATAATTTTAAACGACATGACACATTGTTAGACATAGAGAATAAATTTTAACCTTGATATTTCTCAAATTTTGAAAATTGATAGGATTTTTATTTATTTTTATATATCGTTTTACAACCATTGAGGTCATATGTTATGATTGATGTATAATACAAGTGTTATTAATTTTTAGCTCCACCACTAATCATATGTTTAGATAATCATTTATTGGTATAAACTTAGTCGTATGTAATGTTAAATTTACGATTGTCCATCATTTATTGTTGTTGATTACTTCAAATTCTCAATTCCAAGTATTGACTCCCTCTTTCTTAATTGTAGGACTGTGTGGGTCGTGAGCATGAAAAATAGCTCCTAAGAAATTTGTCTGTTCTGGTACCATCAGCTTTTAGATTCTATGCATCCCAAGCAGGTACCCAAATTGTGTTTCTTCTATTGTTTATGACTATTGTATTTATAACTGGAAAATAGCTCATAGTCAAAAATAATGGAATATTGTATAATGTGCTGACCTTTTATTTGGCTACTTCAGGTGGTGTGGCAACCATATGAAGCTGAATTAGCTCACCTGCCTACGTTCTGTGTCGCAGGAAGGGACGTATGGATGGCGAAGGTGCCGCTTGTATGTTTCTGGCTAGTAGAGAAACATACACCGGACCATGTTCTTCGTCAGTTTGGGATGGTACAAGAAATCCCCCCATATGTTGATACTGACGACGCCCTTCATGACAAAGACCTGAGGGGGAAGATTGCAGTGAACTGGAGGGACAAACATTATGGCCATATCCAAGTGTGGAATAGTCGAGCACGATCTCTATGTCATGGAGTACGACTAATGGGTGCTATGTCACCTGCTTATCCATACTTCAATTGGTACGATAGGTTGACTTGGAGGTTCGTCGACCACACTTCTACGTCACTTCTTATTATGGTAATTGCTTCGACCTTTCTTTTCAAATTTTGTTATGTATCACCATTTTAGTCGAGCACGATCTCTATGTCATGGAGTACGACTAGAGGGTGCTATGTCACCTGCTTATCCATACTTCAATTGGTACGATAGGTTGACTTGGAGGTTCGTCGACCACACTTCTACGTCACTTCTTATTATGGTAATTGCTTCGACCTTTCTTTTCAAATTTTGTTACGTATCACCATTTTAGTGTTAGCTGTACTAATTGTATTTATTTACTTGCAGGTTGCCAGTCACAAGCAGTTGTTGATGCGTTATGCAGTAGGTAGTCCTGAGTACAAGCAGATTACAGCTGTACTTAAGGTAGTGGAACGCCTTCGTCATATAACTGCCCAACTTCCCTTGGAAGAGACCGATGGGGCAAATCAAGAAGCGCCAGAAGATACTGGACGACCAAGCACGAGCTCAACTCGTGCCAGCCATAGCCATGGTTAGCGTGCTGCACCCCATCAGGTTGTCAGTAGGCTGGGTTCCCTTCCACCCCCACATGCACCAGAGTTCCCTCCACCCCCACATGCATCTCCTGCCCCAAAGATCCCTCCACGTACTGCTCATGCAGTTCCTGACCTAGAGATCCCTCTACCTACTGCTCATGCATCTTTTCACCTTGAGATCCTTTCACACACCCCACATACATTTTTTTACCCCGCTTATCTTTCATTTACCCCGTCATCCTTTGATCTTGGCTATGATTTCAGTCAGACCCCTCTTGTCATGCACACTCAATCCCCCTCGTACAACATTGGTCATATAGACCATGTACCTCCTCATAGTCAGTCCATGTCATTCATGCCCACTCCTGGATTGCATACAGATCCCATGACTATGGGCCATACTCACATTTCATCTGCTACACCATCCTCCCCCGCAGTTATAGGATCTTCAGTTGTTGGGAGTCAAGCAAAACAGCAAGATGTGCATGTTGAGAATGAGTAGGTAGTTGGGTTACAGTCACCCCCACAAGTTCGACCTAAACGCACAAAAAAAGCACCTCCTTGTGGGACAGGTGGTCACAAAGCAAGACACAAGGCTGGCCCCACGGTATGACAAGTCATTTAATGTAATGAATATTGAGTAACTACTATTATGGTTGGTATTGTAATTCATGTAATTCATTGTTTGGTTGTAACTCCATCTTTGCAGCAACGCGAGGAGCCTCACCAAGGAGATGCAGTACCCCCTCCCCCACATACCAGACACTATATGAGATAGCGTAAGCGTAAAATGCATTAGGATTAGCATCCCATAGAGGTTCTCTCTCTCTCTTTCTCTCACTCTCTGAAATCACTGTTTTTTTTTTTTTTAATGCTTTAAAAACATTCCTGATTATTTGATGTGTGTTTATCTTAAAAACCTTTTTTCTTTTTAATTATATTTCAAAGTCTTTGATTTGTTTAAATTTTACATTGAAATACTAATGCAGGTTTGTATATGATACCTGGTTGGAAAGTTTATCCAACTCTCCACTTTTGTAAAAACGTGCAAACTACTACCTATGAAGTTGTCAATGCAAGTTATGTGCCCACTACACAAACTAAAGAAGAAAAGGAAATAAATGTATGGATAAGATACAAGGATAGATAAAACCAATGATTGTTTATCTTTTTTTTCTTTTCTTTTTTTTTTTTACATACAAATGAACTTGCTAGTTTTATCCCACTTGGCATTTGTTACTGTGTTTTAATAACATGCTTCAAGCGTTACTTCTTTGTATGCAAATGTGCAAATAAGTGTCAAAGAAGGTTTTTTTTTCTTGGTTAAAAAGTGTCTTGGAATGCAAATTATTAAGGATAAAATTTAAGTATAATACTTTAGGTGCAATACGTTTAATTTTCTAATCAAATTCAAACATATAACTGCGTTGATTTTAATTATCCTTGGAAAAGGTAACATTGTTTGTGCTTTATTGGTCAATACATCCATGTGTTTGAATCTAATTGGGAAACATAATGTACACCACCTGAGAATCTGTACCCAAGTTTTGCCCATTTTTAATGGGAAGTTGTCTCACATGGAGTGGAAATGAAGAGGTGCCTTTCAGAAACAAAAAGTTTTTGACTTTAAGGGAGGGATGGATGATTTGACTCTAGTAGAGTCAGCTTGGAGGAATTAGATGAAGGTTAACCTAAGGAGGTTAGTAAGCTTTTTTTTTGGGGGGGGGGGGGGGGGCTATGTTCTTTCAAAAAGTCTGGAAAGCTTAGTGCCTCATTAGTAAGCAGTGTGATCAAAGCTTTGGTGGGGTTGGGTAAGAAAACACATGTTGGAGTGGAGTTTTTGGAATGAAAAGTATGGTTAGTTATGAGAGAGTCCAGAAGATCTTTGGTGTGGGCCTTCAGAATCTTATGAAGAATTGGTTTGAATTTCAAATTTGCCGCACTTATGCAGTTAACAGCTTCTGATTGTTGGCTTGCCAACTAAGAAATAACATTCATTCATGTAGATGTCTAGGTGGAGCCACTAACATTCTAGTGTATCCATATACCATTTGATCATATGAGATTATTATGTTAAGGTTTTCTAGAATATATGGAGCAAACTAATGCGGACTGGTTAACTGAATAATTTTACTTGTGTCCATAGCAGTAAGTGCTGTATAGAGTGTAATCAAAGCATTGGTGATTGCTTGGTATCTGAAAAATGATTAACTAAAGTAACGTTGAACCTTATGAAATTAAGAACAAATTTGTAATTAGTGAAGTGCCATGCCCTTTAGGTATTCTTAGTTTCTATTAACTTTTTGTTCGCTGAGTTTTTGTAAGGTTGAATTTAATCAACCATCTTATTGGCTTTATTCCGTGCCAAATTTGCTTGCATTTCAGCATTTAGTAACCCTGTATTTAGGTGGGTTTTGTTGTAAGGGTAGTGAGTGAGATAGAGTGTTGAATGCTCAAGAGTGTGCAAGAAAATAGAGACTCGCAGCTTGATCTCGCGGGTGACTCACGGCTGCAAGCCGCTAGATGCAGCACATGTGCCAAGCATGCCAAAAGGTGAACAGTTATGCTAGCTGGAGCACTACAGGACAAAACAGGACAACTGGCCATACGGTTATCTCACGACTGGATCTCACGACTCAGTCAAGTCGCAAGGCCAAGTCGCGAGCCACCCCTATTTTGAAAAACCTGACGTTTCATATTCTCTTCTCACCCCAGTATAAATACCCCTTATACCCACAAATGAAAGAGAGCTTCCAGAGGGAATTTTGAGAGAGAAACCCTAGAGTAAAACAAGATTGATTCACCTACAATCTATACATTAGAGTCTCTTCAAATTCCTCAACTCTCTTCCTCTCCATTGTCAAATCCTTGAGAGGCATTTTACCAAAACCTTGTTCTCACCACATTCATTACTGTGAGATGGCTATTTGGTGTTCTGGGAAGCAGTTAGGAAGGAACCAATTTACATTGGTTGATGCTATAGTCAAGTAGTGGAATCCGGAATGCTAGAAAAGAAAAAGGTTCGGCGCAACCTCGTTGGAGCAAGAAGCTTGGAGGGCTTAGGTGCACTGGGTAGATTAGGTTTGGAGGGTCTATTGCTGTCCATGTATCCCAACTACATTTTCTAGTGGATTGTTTACCTCTTGGAGGGCGGCGGAGAGGTTTTACGCCGAGGGCTTCGGTTTCCTCTTCGATAACACATCGCGTGTTGTCTTTGTGTTTGCTTCTTTCTTCCTTTTTATCTTTGCCTTTTATTATCTGCTGTGGGTTGTGATTTTAATTTGGCTTAGATAGTTTTTCCAATTCTACATTATAGCTTTTGTTCATTTTCCGCACATGAGTTGTTTAACATAAAGCTTGAATTGGTTAATTTGTAAATTGGGGGTCTAAACGTTCAAGGGTGTTTTTACACTATTTGAACTTTCAATTGGTATCAGAGCAAGTGCACTTGTTGTGGTTTTATTACCTAAGTACGATCCTGGACCCCTGTGTTTTGGTAGCTGTTATGGAGAATACCATGTTGAATTATAGTTTAAGTGTTTGTGAAAATGACTCTATGCGTATGTTTGAAGGGTGTCTTGACAATGAACTTGTAGAGTTGTTAAAAACTAAGAAACATGCTAGGATATTTGTTTACATGCTGGAATATTTTGAAAATTAGAATCACATCTTACACAGTAGCATAACTGAATCTAAATCGTTGATTAAGAAATACAAAAGAAAGAATAGAATGTTGTGTGAGATGATTGAGAGTCTGAAAATGAAAGGTCAATCTAATAGAAGCATGAAAACTGATGATAAGTTTTTGTTTAAAGGTCAAGAATGTTTGTCTCATGTGCGCTTATTTGTGCATACCTCATTGAAGGTATTTAATTCATGCTTGTGGTATCTTGACAGCGGTTGTTCTCGTCATATGACAGGGGATAAGTCACTGTTTAAGACACTCAAAGGAAAGGTTGGTGACTATGTGACTTTTGGTGATGGAAGTCATGCTCAAGTCCTAGGCAAAGGGACTATCGAGATACCTGGATTACCTCAGTTGAAAGATGTGTTATACATAAAAGGGCTGAAGGCAAATCTTCTAAGCATCACTCAAATTTGTGATGATGATTTCCTGGTACAATTCTCTAAGAATGGATGCTTGATCATCAATGAAGAAGGGATTCAGGTCTTGGAGGGAAATCAGACTACAGACAACTGCTATGGAGTAGTTCCCACGGTACCCATTTCATGTAGAAGTGCTCGTGTTGACATATTGGAACTTTGGGCATCACATATTTGGGCATGCGAATTTCAAACAAGTAGCTAAAGTGTCCAAACTTGAAGCAGTTGAGGGACTTCCTAAGTTTGGAAAGGTGAAGAAGACTATTTGTGGTGCATGCCAAATGGGAAAGCAAACAAAGGCAAGTCATCACAAGGTGAATGTGATTGCTACTTCTCGATATTTGGAGTTACTTCATGTTGATCTAATGGGGCCTACCAGAACTGAAAGTCTAGGAGGAAAGAGATACATTATGGTCATTGTGGATGATTACTCAAGATACACTTGGGTTGAATTTCTTAGAGAAAAATCAGAAGCATGTGAGAGGTTGGAAATTCTGTGCAAGAAACTACAAAACGAGAGAAGGGTCCCTATTGCCAAAATAAGAAGTGATCATGGGAGGGAATTTGAGAATGTAAGATTCGAGTCTTTCTGTGAGACGAATGGAATCAAAAAGGAAATTTCAGCCCCCAAAACTCTACAACAAAATGGAGTGATAGAGAGAAAGAATCGGGTGATTCAGGAAATGGTGAGAGTCATGTTACTTAACAAGCAAATACCTCAAAATTTTTGGGGAGAAGCTGTCAACACTTCGTGTCACAATGGCAAAAGAATATTTTTCCGAGTAGGAACAAAGAAGACTACCTATGAGATTTGGAATGGAAAGAAGCCTAGAGTGAAGTATTTCCGGGTGTTTGGAAGCAAATTTTATATTCTAAATGATCGGGAGAATCTTGGGAAGTTTGATGCGAGAAGTGATGAAGGTATTTTTCTTGGATACTCTACTACGAGTCGGACATATAGAGTTTTTAACAAGAGAACTAAGACAGTGATGGAGTCCATCAATGTTAAGATTGATGATGCCTTATCTAAGATGGAGA
This sequence comes from Quercus lobata, assembly GCF_001633185.2. NCBI lineage: Eukaryota > Viridiplantae > Streptophyta > Magnoliopsida > Fagales > Fagaceae > Quercus > Quercus lobata. The sequence goes on along the minus strand of NC_044907.1, from coordinate 43,684,258 downwards.
TGATTGATGATGGAGAAGGGCCGAGAACCAAAGAACCCGATGTTGAGTTTGAAGCTCTTGATATAGAAGTTGAAGAACCTACACTAGAAGAAGAATCGACTCCCATCAACCCAAGAATGGAAACGAGATCGATGTCTAGAGCATCAAGTCCTCTTACTCCTCCGAAAGTCCATCCTCCCATCTCATGAAGTGATGAAGTCTCCACATCAAAGAAGCCATCTTCAAGAGTAATTAAGAACCATCCGGAAAGCAACATCATTGGGTCTCTAGATGAAGGTCTTCGCCTCAGAAAAGGAAACATCCTGTTGGCCAATCATGTAACATATAATTGCTACCTTACTCAATTTGAGCCAAAAAGGGTAGAAGAGGCTCTTCAAGATGAGAATTGGGTTGAGTCAATGCATGAAGAGCTGAATCAGTTTGTGAGGAATGATGTGTGAGAACTTACTCCAAGACCTGAAAATGTTCATGTCATAGGCACAAAATGGATTTTCAAAAACAAAATCGATGAAGATAGAGAGATAATTCGAAATAAATCTTGGTTAGTAGCTCAAAGATACACTCAAGTAGAAGGAGTAGACTTCGATGAATCCTTCACTCCTATGGCAAGACTTGAATCTATTCGAATTCTCATGTCCATTACATGCACTATGAACTTCAAACTCTATCAAATGGATGTAAAATGTGCATTTCTAAATGGATACCTGAATGAAGAAGTGTTTGTTGAGCAACCAAAAGGATTTGAGGATTCTCACTTTCCTGATCATGTGTTGAGATTGAAGAAGACCCTTTATGGCTTAAAACAAGCACCTAGAGCTTGGTATGATCGGCTTACACATTACCTCCTAGATAGAGGATTCAAAAGGGGATATGCCGACTGGACTTTGTTTGTCAAAAATGATGAAGATTATCTCCTTGTGGCATAAGTTTATGTTGATGACATAGTGTTTGGGGCTACCATTGAAGATCGTGCTACTGAATTTTCTGAAGAGATGAAGAAAGAATTTGAGATGAGTATGGTGGGAGAACTCACATTTTTCTTGGGTCTTCAAGTCAAACAACAGAAGGAGGGTATATTTGTTTCAAAAGAGAAGTATGCTAGAAACATTGTCAAGAAGTTTGGACTAGACTCCAAAAAACATGCCTCCACTCCCATGAGTTCATCTACTAAACTGAATGTTGATTCTTCTGGAGTAGAAGTAAGTCCTACCTTATATAGGAGTATCATTGGGAGTTTACTCTATCTTACAGCTAGTAGACCAGACATTGCATTCAGTGTTGGTGTTTGTGCCAGATATCAAGCTAATCCAAAGGAATCTCACCTGATTGTAGTTAAGCGAATCATTTGATATGTTAATGGAACTTTAAACTATGGTCTGTGGTATTCAAAAGACTCAAATGCTTGTCTTCCCGAGTATTCAGATGCTGACTGAGTTGGTAGTGTAGACGATCGAAAGAGTACTTCAGGAGGCTGCTTCTACCTTGGTAACAATCTTATCTCGTGGATGAGCAAGAAACAAAATTCCGTGTCTTTATCTATTGCTGAAGCAGAATACATCGCCGCTGGAAGTTGCTGCACTCAGCTTCTTTGGATGAAGAAATTACTTCATGATTATGGAATTCCTCAAGAGATGATGTGTGTCTTCTGTGACAACAAGTGCCATCAATCTTTCCAAGAATTCTGTCTAGCATTCAAAATCTAAACATATAGAGATATGTTACCATTTCATTCGAGATCTGGTAGAGGAAAGAGTTGTGTGTCTTGAGTTCATACACACCGACAATCAAAAGGCGGACATCTTCACCAAGTCTCTCTCGATGGTCCACGGTTTGAATCACTCCGTAAGACCATTGGCGTTGGTACAATTCCGTGACTCTCTTGTGTGATGTGTGCTTCACATATTTATAATGTGTTAAGTTTGTTTGTGTTGGGGCACACACTACTTTGTTGGCTTTTTGTATAGCATGATTTTGTTTGTTTGTCTATTTGTGCATAGTTTTGTTCATTTTTGTTTTTGTTCAAACTTTTTCTTCTTATGTGTCAAAAATCCAAAAATCACATAAAAATTGGAAAATCAAAAAGTTTGATTGACATTGTTGAGTTTTGTCTCAAAACTTGTTTTGTCTTGTACCTTTGTGTTAATGGCTTTGTGCATTTTCGAGCATAACTTGTTACATTGCACTCTTATCACTGTGAGAGAAATCTTGAAATCTATGTGATTGTTGTAAATAGATCTTCATACTTGTCATGAATGATTAGCGAATGGTTATGTTGATCTTGAGACATGCATAGACTTATGTCTATATATCTTCCCACGCTTTATTTTTGTTTTTGCTAAAAAGAGCTCACCAAATGTAAATCTCCAAATGAAAAGAGATGAGCTGCAAAAGCCTGTCGCACATACTAGTATTCGACTAGGAAAAAGGGAAAGCGACCAAAGATTAAAGTGAATGTTTATTCAAAAAGCCAAAGGCTATCTCATCATAGTGAAATATCAAACATCACTCTCACAATGAGAGGTGATTGTCTCAAAAAGATCAAATGGTATGATTGAAAGTGGAGTCAAATGTAAAGCTCCAAAATATGTTATCAAGTCTTGTGGGAGGTCATATATGCATTCTTCTATAATTGAGATTGGTCACATGATCTAGTGCTAATTGTGTATGTCTTGGTTGAATTGATCATTGAAGCTTCACATTAGACTAAGGACTTTCTCATTGTTGATATCCACACACAACACACAAGTTTATGTTCAATAAATGTCATATTCATTTGTGTGATTGTACTTGATGAAATGTATTTTCACATGCTCAATCTTTGTTGAGTCAAGCACAAAAAGATTTTTGAGTGTTTTAGGTGTTTTTGGAAAGTATTTTGTTCTTAAAATCTGAAAATTTCAAAAAATCATTTTTGCCCTGTTTTGGCGACTCATTCACGGGTAAGTCAAGTCACAGGCCTCAGTTGCGAGTTCGCGGGTCAATTTTGGCGACTTGTTCGTGAGTGGAAAGTCCAGTCGCAAGGATTACTCAGAGATTTTCGCGGCTCAGCTCGCGACTCCCTCGCGGGTAGACCTTCCAGTCGCGAAAAACACTTAGAAAATTTTTCAAAATTTTGTCTTTGAGTGTTTTGGCGGCTTGACCTGGCTTCTTGTTGGCGACTCATTTAAGTCACGAAAATCGCGTGTTCTGCAAAATGAGTTCAGTTTCAACACTTTTCTCAAAAAGGGGTTCTCATTTGCTTGTCTTGCACTCTGTGTCTGTTCATTTTCTGGTCTTACTTTCACTTATTTATCATCAATGTGGTAATCTTCAAATTCTTTCACTAACTTGTTACCATTCAATCTATCTTCAAGGAAAGGTATGGGTTTTGTTCTCTACTCTTTGTTTTGCCTTTCCTCATGGTTTTGTGTTCTCCTTGGTATTCATATTTCTCTTACCTGTGTTTGGTCACTTGAGTGTATGATGTTCTCATTTTTGTGTGGTTTTAATCTGATCCACTCTATTGTGTAGCTACATTTGGGTCATTATTGTCCCTCATTGTTATTTTCTGGACATTTCCATCTAGCTTTTAGGGTTTCTTTATTATCCCTAATTTGACACTAACCCACTGCTAATAATGTCTATTGGATTGTGTTCTTTCTTTTCCTCTATTCATGATTTAGACTGGAAATGTCACCATTCAAGAAAGCAGCTGTGAAAGGAGGCAGTTCCAAAGGAAAGGAACATGTCATTGCTGTTGATGACTACTCACCTCAAACAAAAGGGACTCGGTCTTCATCAAAAGGGTTCGATCCCAACAAGTTCAGATCCTATGCTGCCTTTCAGTCTCATGAGAATTATTTCTGAAATGCTACACCATTACTAAAAAGACCTGTTGATCAATCATCACTTCATGACACTGACATTCCGAAATGGTTTGCTTACAAGGATTGGAATTACCTTCTCTCTGATCTGGATGATGCGTATGAAGATTTGGTAAAGGAATTTTATGCCAACGCGATTGTGGAAGAAGATGAACTTAAGTGCTGGGTTAGGAGAAAGAGTTTTTCAGTCTCTCCTGCATATTTGGCAGAGATCCTTCACATCAACCAACCAATGCTTCGACACTCACCGGTTTATGATGATCTTTGTCCTGATGAGGAACTTCTTAAGGAGGGTCTTGGACAAGACTTGGAATTCTCATCCAATGGAAACTCCGTCAGTGTTTCCTCTCTTCCACCAAAACTCAGAGTGCTTACAATTGTGATGTTTCACAATTTGTACCCCTTATCAAGCACTGGGTATATGAACCTTGGACGTGCTTTGTTTCTTCATGACCTAATCTCTGATGTAGAAATTGACATCTGTGCTTATATCTTTCATGTTCTGCGCAAAACGGTTCTACGAACTGAGTCCCGAACATGTATTCCTTTCTGCTGTCTCATTTCAAGGATCTTGAAGCTCAAAGGAATTTATCCAACGGCAGATGAATCTCCTCACTCAAAACCAAGTCCAATCAACATGCGTACATTCAACGCAAGCATTGGACATAGTCGAAAGAGAGCCAAACCGGAAACTTCCGCATCTCACAGTGGTTCTCATTTCAGCACTCTCTCCCTTGATGAAAAACTTGATCACATTGGATCCTCTGTACACGAGTTGAATACAAAGATGTCCAAACTCACATCTACTCTACACCATCCCAGCACTCGATGGGATATGAAGTTTACCTCACTCCAAACTCAATTGGATCAGATTCAGAGGAGGTTAGAAGAGAATGTATGGCCTATTCCATGACAAAAAGGGGGAGTGATAGCCTGATTAGAGGGGGAGGATATTACCTAAGGGGGAGTGTTTCTGCATTCTTCTTCAATTTAAGTTGTTATATTGTATCTGTACCTATGTTGCTTATGTAAGCTTTTAGAGTTATTTTCTATGCATATTTGTAGGTTTTATGGTTTGTACCATGCTTTATGCAATCTTTTATGCTTTGTTTGAATCAGTACTTCTATCTAAATGTCTTGCATTTTCTTTTAAGTACTGTCACTCTTGTGTCCTTATAGGATTGTTCCTAGATGCATATACTTAGTGTATTATGCATTGGTTAAGTGTTAGGCATATAAGTAACTTGCATTGTTCTTGTTAACCTGTATGTTCAAGTGTTCATTCAAAGTGCTCTTCATCTTTGCTTGATCACTTTAAGCCTGTTTTATATGCATTTCATGCTTTTCTGCATACAATGATCATGGTGTATTGTTGTGTTTCAGGAGTTTCATGTTCTTATGATTCAAGTGCTTAATAGCTTCTAGAGTTAGGTGTGAGTGAGTTTTGCTCAACTGTTCTCAACTCACATGTTAAGTCTAGAGTCTGTTTTAGGGTTTTGTCACGGAATAGCCAAAGGGGGAGATTGTAAGGTTGAATTTAATTAACCATATTATTGGCTTTATTCCGTGCCAAATTTGCTTGTATTTCAGCATTTAGTAACCCTGTATTTAGGTGGGTTTTGTTGTAAGGATAGTGAGTGAGATAGAGTATTGAATGTTCAAGAGTGTGCAAGAAAACAGAGACTCGCGGCTTGATCTCGCGGGTGACTCGCGGCTGCAAGCCGCCAAATGCAGCACACGTACCAAGCATGCCAGAAGGTGAACAGTCATGCTAGCTAGAGCACTACAGGACAAAACATGACAACTGGCCATACGGTTATCTCGCAACTGGATCTCGCGACTCAATCAAGTCGGGAGGCCAAGCCACGAGCCACCCCTGTTTTGAAAAACTTGACGTTTCACATTCTCTTCTCACCCCAGTATAAATACTCCTTATACCCACAAATGAAAGAGAGCTTCCAAAGAGAATTTTGAGAGAGAAACCCTAGAGTAAAACAAGATTGATTCACCTACAATCTATACATTAGAGTCTCTTCAAATTCCTCAACTCTGTTCCTCTCCATTGTCAAAATTGAAAATTCAAATATGTGTATAAACACCCTTAAACGTTTAGACCCCCAAATTACAACTTAACCAATTCAAGCATTATGTCAAACAACTAGTGTGCGGAAAATTAACATAAGCTATAATATGGAATTGGAAAAACTATCTAAGCCAAATTAAAATCACAACCCACAGCAGATAATAAAAGGCAAAGATAAAAGGGAAGGAAGATGCAAACACAAAGACAATACGCGATGTGTTATCGAAGAGGAAACCGAAGCCCTCGGCGTTAAACCTCTCCGCCGCCCTCCAAGCGGTAAACAATCCACTAGAAAATGTAGTTGGGATACATGGACAGTAATAGACCCTCCAAGCCTAATCTACCCAGTGCACCTAAACCCTCCAAGCTTCTTGCTCCAATGAGGTTGCGCCAAACCTTTTTCTTTTCTAGCTTCCCAGATTCCGCTACTAGACCGTAGCATCAACCAATGTAGATTGGTTCCTTCCTAACTGCTTCCCAGAAATCCAAACAGCCCTCTCACAGTGATGAATATGGTGAGAACAAGGTTTGGTAAAATGCCTCTCACGGATTTGACAATGGAGAGGAAGAGAGTTGAGGAATTTGAAGAGACTTTAATGTATAGATTGTGGGTGAATCAATCTTGTTTTTCTTTAGGGTTTCTCTCTTAAAATTCTCTCTGGTAGCCCTCTTTCATTTGTGGGTAAAAGGGGTATTTATATTGGAGTAAGAGAGGAATGTGAGTAAGTGGTATTCAACCTTACAATCTCCCCCATTGGTTATTCCGTGACAAAACCCTAAAACAGACTCTAGACTTAACATGTAAGTTGGGAACAGTTGAACAAAACTCACTCACACCTAACTCTAGAAGCTGTGAAGCACTTGAATCATAAGAACATGAAACTCCTGAAACACAACAATACACCATGATCATTGTATGCAGAAAAACATGAAATGCATATGAAACAAGCTAAAGGTGATCAAGCAAAGATGAAGTGAAGATTCAAATCAAGGCTTGATCAACCAAGTAATCACCACTAGGTAGTGATCACAATGCTCATTCACACTTGGAATGAACACTTGAACATACAACTTAACAAGAACAAGGCAAGATACTTGTATGCTCAACACTCAACCAATGCGTTTCAACATAGCATAAAAGGCTGCATTAAGCAAGGTACAAACCATAAAGCCTACAGAATATGCATAAAAACATTAACCCTAAAAGCTTACATAAGCACATGGGTACAAATACAATATTAAACCAAGATCAACAAAACACAATAGGTTGAATAACATCAACAATGTATATAAAAGATTAAACCAAGATTATAAGTTATGAGTTAGAAACAAGAACACGCCAAAAACCACAGTGTATCACACCCATATAAACATTAAATACCCAAAACATAAGCATATATAAACAATGTCTCTGATTTTGACAACTCCCCCTCAACGCATTACTCCCCCTTAAGAGCTGCTTTTCTGCTTCTCATCAACAATCTCATCAACAACAGAAAGAACATCTCCCCCTTTTTGACCGGAATGGCCAAAGGGTCACTGTTCATGCTGGGTGGTGAAGCTGTCAAGTTTTGCAGACAAAATATCAATCTGGTCCTGCATGGCTCTCATCCTCTCAGAGTGCTCAGTCTGGACTCCTCTGATCCCATCAAGTCGTTCCAGAATGATTTGAAAAGCATCTGGAGGTGTATCTGAAGAAGTTGATGCTCTAGTCCTTTTGACACTCCTCCTGGGTGTTGAGGTTGATGCATGCCCTGCTGCCTCTGCCTCAGTCTCCATTGGGACACCCTCTCCTTCATCACCTTCATCTTCTTCACCTGGAAGCCGAACACTTATCCTTTTGCAGGTAAGCTTGTTAATTGCAGAGGGTGTGGACATGAGACTGATGTCTTGAGGGATTGGAACACCTTTCTTTCTAAAGATCCTCATTAGCAAACTAGGAAATATCAGTTTTGGCCTAGAAGTTGTTCTAGTCTCATCCACAATAGTGTCATATATGTGGGAACTGATGTCAATGAATGCCTTTTCTTTGAGATCCATCAGAAAGATTGCTCTTGCACAGTTGATTGTAGTCAACTTCTTTATGGGATATAGGTTAAATATCATGATTATTGTTAGACAACTCATGTCCAATGAAAAAGCTGTGGTATTCATACATTTCCCTTCTCTCTGTCCACCTATCCTTTGTTGAACAGTTTCAATAGATACAATCCTATCTTTGTAATTGACAAACTCCTGATCTTCTAATCCTTCAAGCCCTAGCACATCATCAATGTCATGTGCATCCAAAGTGAATTCTTTACCTCTAACCCAGCAGCTTAAATCATCCTCCCTTATCACTGCATTTGAATAAAACTCCCTAATCAGGGGTTCACACACTACAGGGAGATTACTCAGAAGCTTTTCCCATCCTCTCCCTTCAAAACAGCAGGGGATAAAGGTGTTTCTTAAATCCTCCAAATCTACAAATCTTTCTTGAATAATTCCTGTTTTCAAGAAGAAATCCTTGTATCTCTCAAAGTGAGAAACAGACTTGAACAAATTAGGGTCCATTTTCATTCTCTTATCTGTCTTCTTTGTAGGTGTTTTCTTCTTTGGGGATGAAGGTGTCATCTGTGAGCAATCAGAAAAGGCCACAACAACATAGAACAATACATGTGTAGAACTAATCAGTACCATGTAATTAACAAAGAAATTGCAGCCACACAGATGAACTTGAACACTTAAACATTATGCTACTTAGATCAACCACATGGATGAACAAGCCTAAAAGAGGAAACGCAAGAACAACAGGGAGAATGCAGGGGAGTATTAAAGCAGCAGAGATAGAAAACATCCTAAAGATAGATATATGTCAATGAGACATACAATGTGATGAGAATGACATGACTCATAATCAGCATAGTAAAACTCACAGATGCTCCCAATAGATTCACACAATAGAACATGCACATTCAGCACAGTAAACTTCACATCCACAATAGGAACATTTTGAATCAACTCATCAGCACAAGTTCAGATAAAATGAGTAACCAAAAAAAAACTTAGCTAAGCACATGATGAAGACCAAAAACAACAACTAAAATAATTTCAAACTCAAGCAACAGCATCCACAAGCTAAGCATGAACATAGAGCAATAGCCGAAACACAAACCCATCTCAAAAGCATAAACAAATGCAAATAATCAAGGGGGAAAAACACAAAATCAAGTAGAAAGGAGTTCAAGAATGAAAACCCATACCTGTTACTTGAAGATTTTGAGCAGAAAATACACAACAATGGAGTTTGGAAATGGGAGCACGAAGTGTTTGGGAAGGAGACAGTTGAGAGAGAAGATGAATAGTCACAAAAGTTCGAGGGAAAAACTGAAAAAGATTTAAAAACTGCACCTATTTTTGCCAAACACACGTTTTTCGCGACTGAAGTGAGTCGCCACCAAGTCGCCAGTTCAAGCCACCAAAACACTCAAAGACAAAAGTTTGAAAGAACTTTCTAAGTATTTTTCGTGACTGGAAGGTCTACCCGCGAGAGAGTCGCGAGCTGAGCCACGAAAATCTCTGAGTAACCCTCGCAACTGTACCTTCCACTCGCGAACAAGTCACCAAAAATTATCCGCGAGCACGCGACTAAGGCTCGCGACTTGACTTACCCGCGACTGAGTCGCCAAAACAGGGCAAAAATGGATTTTTGAAATTTTCAGATTTTTTAAACAAAATACTTTCCAAAAAACACCTAAAACACTCAAAAATATTTTTGTGCTTGAATTAACATAGATTGAGCATGTGAAAACACATTTCATCAAGTACAATCACACAAATGATTATGGCATTTATTGAACATAAACTTGTGTGTTGTGTGTAGATATCAACAATGAGATAGTCCTTAGTCTAATGTGAAACTTCAATGATCAATTCAATCAAGGCATACACAATTAGCACTAGATCATGTGATCTATCTCAATTATAGAAATATGTATATATGACCTCCCACAAAACTTGATAACATATCTTGGAGCTTTACATTTGACTCCACTTTCAATCATAACATTTTGATCTTTTTGATCATTTGAGACAATTACCTCTCATTGTGAGAGTGATATTTGATATTTCACTTTAAAGAACTAGCCTTTGGCTTTTTGAATAAACATTCACTTTAATATAAGGTCGCTTACCCTTTTTCCTAGTCGAATACTAGAATGTGCGATAGGCTTTTGCAGCTCAAAATCTCTTTTCATTTGGAGATTTACATTTGGTGAGTTCTTTTTAGCAAAAACAAAAATAAAGAGTGGGAAGATATATAGACACAAGTCTATGCATGTCTCAAGATCATCATAACCATTCACTAATCATTCATGACAAGTTTGAAGATCTATTTACAACAATCACATAGATTTCAAGATTTCTCCCACAGTGATATGAGTGCAAAGAAACAAGCAATGCTTGAAAATGCACAAAGCCATTAGCACAAAGGTACAAGGCAAAACAAGTTTTAAGACAAAAACTCAACAATGTCAATCAAACTTTTTGATTTTCTAATTTTTATGTGATTTTTGGATTTTTGACACAAGAAGAAACAGACTGATCAAAAACAAAAGTATGCACAAGTAGACAAGCAAACAACCAACAGCAAAAACAACAAGCAAACAAACAAATATCGTCGCAAAGTATAGGAAGTATTAATGCATGGACATGTTGTAATGCTTATGTATGAGTACCCTTTTTCACCCACACGTCACTTGCGTTTGGGGTGATTTCCTTATAGGATTGGGTACGGGAGTTAGGGCTTTCAAACCTTCGTGAGAAGCTTTCCAAGCAGTTGGTGAATGCACCAATCATCTTCATCACGTTCATCATTCCGGGATCACCATTTTGATCTCTAGATTGTTCACCTGCCCAATTTCTTCTATCATTTCTAGGTCCTCGTGACCTTTGAGGAGTTACACTATTCTTTGCTCTCAACTTTTGGCAATTTGGTCGAGTATGCCCTTGAAGTCCGCAATGATGACACACATAAGTTGCTCTAGGACCTCTTTGTGGTCGTGGGCGTGACTTGGCACGAGATTCAGACCTGCCCACAGATTAATTACGGGAATTCAACAACCGTTCATTCCCCACATTTCTCTTCTCCTCTATCTTGTACCTTGCTTAATGTAGCCTTTTATGCTATGTTGAAATCAGTACTTATATCTAAATGTCTTGCATTTTGATTTATGTACTGTCACTCTTGTGCCCTTGTAGGATTGTTCCTAGATGCATATACTTAGTGTATTATGCATTGGTTGAGTGTTGAGCATACAAGTATCTTGCTTTGCTCTTGTTAACTTGTATGTTCATGAGTTCATTCCAAGTGTGAATGAGTACTGTGATCACTACCTTGTGGTGTTCACTTGGTTGATCAAGCCATGATTTGATTCTTCACTTCATCTTTGCTTGATCACCTTTAGCTTGTTTCATATGCATTTCATGCTTTTCTACATACAATGATCATGGTGTATTGTTGTGTTTCAGGAGTTTCATATTCTTATGATTCAAGTGCTTCACAGCTTCTAGAGTTAGGTGTGAGTGAGTTTTGTTCAACTGTTCCCAACTCACATGTTAAGTTTAGAGTCTGTTTTAGGGTTTTGTCACGGAATAGCCGAAGGGGGAGATTGTAAGGTTGAATTTAATCAACCATTTTATTGGCTTTATTCCGTGCCAAATTTGCTTGTATTTCAGCATTTTGTAACCCTGTATTTAGGTGGGTTTGTTGTAAGGGTAGTGAGTGAGATAGAGTGAAGTTTGCTCAAGAGTGTGCAAGAAAATAGAGACTCGCGGCTTGGCCTCATGGGTGACTCGCGGCTGTAAGCCGCCAGACGCAGCACACGTGCCAAGCATGCCGGAAGGTGAACAGTCATGCTAGCTGGAGCACTACATGACAAAACAGGACAATTGGCCATACAGTTATCTCGCAACTTAGTCAAGTCGCGAGGTCAAGCCGCGAGCCACCCCTGTTTTGTAAAACCTGACGTTTCACATTCCTCTCTTACTCCAGTATAAATATCCCTTTTACCCACAAATATAAGAGAGCTTCCAGAGAGAATTTTAAGAGAGAAACCCTAAAGAAAAACAAGATTGATTCACCCACAATCTATACATTAGAGTCTCTTCAAATTCCTCAACTCTCTTCCTCTCCATTGTCAAATCCTTGAGAGACATTGTACCAAACCTTGTTCTCACCATATTCATCACTGTGAGAGGGCTGTTTGGATTTCTGGGAAGCAGTTAGGAAGGAACCAATCTTAATTGGTTGATGCTACGGTCTAGTAGCGGAATCCGGGAAGCTAGAAAAGAAAAAGGTTCGGCGCAACCTCGTTGGAGCAAGAAGCTTGGAGGGCTTAGGTGCACTGGGTAGATTAAGCTTGAAGGGTCTATTGTTGTCCATGTATCCCAACTACATTTTCTAGTGGATTGTTTACCGCTTGGAGGGCGGCGGAGAGGTTTTACGCCGAGGGCTTCGGTTTCCTCTTCGATAACACATCGCGTGTTGTCTTTGTGTATGCATCTTCCTTCCCTTTTATCTTTGCCTTTTATTATCTGTTGTGGGTTGTGATTTTAATTTGGCTTAGATAGTTTATCCAATTCTATATTATAGCTTATATTCATTTTCCGCACACTAGTTGTTTGACATATTGCTTGAATTGGTTAATTTGTAAATTGGGGGTCTAAACGTTCAAGGGTGTTTATACACATATTTGAACTTTCATGCAACTATCCTTTCACGACAAGAGGAATACTAATGGGTCATGCTTTTAACTACCAGAATTTTCAGGTCATCATTAATCTAAGATGTGTAATGCTATTTTTATTCAAGATATATTCATTTTTAGTAACATCTTTAAAATCAACCACAGGTGACAGACACTCTTGGCCTACTGAAGAGATGTGATGGTAAGACACTTGTGCTTCCTTTTTTCTTTCGTCGCAATGAATGTATAGTGTGCCTTTGTCACTGTTCTTGTCAGTCATAGTGATCAAATGTACGGTCATAGTGGAGGAGCATCTATTTTTTGTATATCGAAAGAAAAATTAGTTGTTTTTCTGTATACATCTAATAGTTTTAAAAGCATGATGGCTTATTGGAAAATCTTCAAGGTTTGAAGGAGACTCAGATGACCATGTCTAGTCTTGAGTTATTAAGGGTCCTACATTTAAGATAGTTAAAGTTTGATATTTATAAAAAAAAAAAAGATAGTTAAAGTTTGATCAAATTGTTTAGTTTTGCTGCCAACTTGATTGATATATGAGTATACTTTCTAATTGTTTGAGAGGAAGTGTAAGCAGTATACAGAAGGTAATTAATTTTGAGGTATATCTTAATTTCTATGTTATGATGACATTGGAAGTCTTTAAACTGCAAGTTGCTTCTTTTCATTTGCTAAAATAACAGTGTTGGATCATCTACCAAGGGTAAGAAATTGGCGTTTTTGCAACTAACGGAGGAGAATCACTTAGCACTTTTGCTATTATTTTTGGCTGGTTTGCAGTTGCTTAACATTTTTGCTATTGCTTTTCAGCTCAGAAGCAGTTAGTTTTGTTAGAAATCAACTTCGACAGCATGGAGATGTTCAGGTATTGTGTTAGTACTTTTTATACTAGTTCCATAACATTGTTATAACCTAGAAGTCAGTATAAATTGCATATTCTTTTCTTTTCATTTATATTTTAATCATGGGCAGTGTTAACTTTCCTCTTGTTCTGATTTCAGATTGCTTGTGAAGCACTGCCTCAAGCAGTTCTGGTAATGCGTTAAATGATCATTTCTTTTAATCTAGACGTTTGGTTCCTTAGTTTTATTTATTTATTTGAGGAGAAAATTAATTCCTGAGCAGGCCCTTGTGAATGACATATATATAACTATATATGCTTGTAATATTAAACTAGCCGAGTTCAACATATCAATGGTTAATAGAATTGATAGTGGATTACTTATTTTGTAGATAAGATATCAAATTAATATTTATAATTTATTGATAATATAGATAGCCCTTTTTGTTGTTAAGCTATAACCTGTTAAAAATTATATAAATGGAACATATTTTTTTTTATCTAATCTACTTAAATACTGTAATTTTAACTATAACGTAGTTATGTATCATAAGCATAGATATGTGAAGAACTAAAAACTTGTAAGTCGTGGTCTTTATTTTCTATATACAGAAAATAATAAATTAATCAAGTAACTCTTGAATGAGCTTAAGTGAGCATGGTGATTGTTGTTTTTTTTTTTTTGTTATCCTGGAAACCTGAATCATTCTTTTTGAGGCAAAGGATGTCTTAGAATCGTGTTCTAAATGCTTTATCCTATTTTGAAGTTTAACTAACTTCGTTGTAACAATTTTGAACTAAACAGGGTGGGGCTCCTGCTTGTGTTGGGTTGGTAGCACCAATTGATGTTGTTGTACCTCCTGGCAACACAGGTCTGGATCCATCACAGACCTCGTTTTTCCAGGTTCGAAATCTTGTCTTAAAATTCATTTGGTTTTCTATTTGTGTGAAACATTTGTCCTTAATGCCATTATCTTTTAGGTACTTAATATACCGACTAAGATTAATAAGGGGACTGTTGAAATCATCACCCCTGTAGAGCTTATTAAGAAGGGTGACAAGGTTGGGTCCTCCGAGGCTGCCCTCCTTGCAAAGCTTGGCATAAGGCCATTCTCTTATGGCCTCGTTGTTCTTCAAGTTTATGATGATGGGTCTGTCATCAGCCCTGAAGTCCTTGATCTTACTGATGAGGACCTGATTGGGAAGTTCTTTGTTGGTGTCTCTATGGTGAAATCACTATCGCTTGCTATCTCATACCCAACCCTAGCTGCTGCACCACACATGTTTGCCAATGCCTACAAGAACGTTCTTGCATTTGCTGTTGCTACTGAGAGTGCGTTTGGATTGGGATGAAAACCTCTGCGTTTGCGTTTTGCTTGGTTTTTTTTTTTTTTTTTTTTTTCACGCGTTTTTGAGCGTTTTGAGTGTTGCGGCTACTGTTCATGCACTGTTCAATGAACAGTAGCCGCAAACTTTGACTTTTCAAATTTTTTTGGACCAATCACAGCACATCGTGTACTGTTCACGGACCCACAAATTTCACTTTTCAGCAACTTTTTCATTAAAAATGGGTCCTACAATACTATTCACACATTTAAAAATTATTTCGCTACAGTGTTTTTCAGTTTTCAGTTTCAGTTTTCAGTTTTCAGCTGTATCCAAACGGACCTTGAGTATTCCTTCCCTCAGGCGGAGAAAGTTAAGGAGTTCCTAAAGGTATACTTTTTCAACAGAAGAAGGGCCACTATGAAGTTATAATGAATGACAAGGTCCTTTATCTTGTCAAAGAGGCAGAGGTATATTACCAGGAGCTTGAGAAATACTGTTTGGTACGTTTGATGCCTTCTTCCACCATCAAACATACGAGACGGTCTTTCTGAAGCTCCTTGTAATGTGCCTCTGCCTCTTTGATAAGAGAAATGACCTTGTTATTCATTATACCTTCATAGTGGCCCTTCTTCTGTCGATAAAAGTATAATTTAAAATATTAACAACAGTTGCACTAAATATGAACAACTGCTGAATATATGGACAAGATTGCCAAGATGGAAGCTGAACTGCAATCAGCAGAGCCTGTTAAGTTAGAGTTACAGCAGAGGGCTCACTCAGATATTCAGCAGATTCCTGCTCTTGTTTCAGAACTTGAGAGCCTCAGACGGAAATATCAGCACTGTAGGTATGTAATACTGTTCTTTATGGCTGTCTCATAGAAACCGAAATGCACCAGTTTGTTTTTGTGGTGATTTTATTTACTATAGCAGCTCGGGCTTTCAAAAGTGTGTGGGTTCCCAGTGTTGGCTTGTAGTGGGTATATATTTATTTATTTCTGTGTGTTTCTTCTCCCATAATAGAGGTACATGAAACTTACCAATAATTAAAAAAAAAAAAAATTAAATTTATTGATGATAGAGGGAATGATGTTAGGTCAGTTAGAATGGCAGAAAACAATGTATGACCACTACACATATAACATAATGATCAATACATATGGAGAACAGGGATGGATTGATGAAGTAGCTGGTGTGCTCACAGAATTGAAAGAGCGGGGACTTGGACCTAATTTGTGCAGCTATAACACATTGATCAAGGCATATGGAATTGCAGGAATGGTTGAAGATGCTGTGCATTTGGTCAAGGAAATGAGAGAAAATGGGATAGAACCTGATAAGATAACCTACACCAATCTGATCTCTGCACTAAGAATGATAAGTTTTTAGAGGCCATTAAGTGGTCCTTGTGGATGAAGCAGATGGGTTTGTGACATAGACCATATATAATATGTTCGGGTGTTTTGCATTTTAAGCCTCTCTACACCTGAAAGAAGCCTGGGCTCTAGGATTCAGATCCTACTCTAACACCTCTCAGAATTTAGTTGTCTGCGGTAAGGTGGTTATTTATTTATTTATTATTTTAATCATAATTTCCTTATCCCAAGTGCTTTTTTCTGTCATTACTGTAATCATCTTATGATTGCAGCTTCTGCATTTACTAAATCTACATTTAATTTCTACTTGAGAAATGCCAAAAAATGTGGGATAACTACCCTGGTTTAGTTTAAATTTAGCACTCTTGTAAGTATCCACCTCAGTTTATTTTGCTTGTAACTGTTAGATAAGGATCATGAAATAATTTTAGGCTGACTTTAAAAACTTGTTCCACTTGCAGATTACATTTATGTTATGATAGCTGAATTACACATGAAGCAATTGTTAAAAATCTTTAGCATTCATGTCAAATGTGGAATGAACTCTTCTCCAGAACCTTCACAAATTTTTTTATTTTTCTTTTCTTTAATGCTTGTACTTTAGAACACATATTTTTCCAGTACAATTATATTAGTTTGTGACATCTGGTACTGCTGCAGGGACCGGTAGACAGGACAGTAAGTCCATGTGTGTCCCTTCTGTTTTGCTTGCGGAAACTGATGTAAATTGTTCCTCATTGTAAAGTTACATAGTCCATTATGAGCTGCAGCTCAAACAGCTATCGAGAGGTTTTGGGAATGCATTTTTTGCAATAATTAAGAATGAAACATCTGTGGCATGGAATTGGAATTAAACTGCCCTTGTTTGTTGAAAACATCTTGTTACTTCTTTTATAACAACAACTGCATTCTTCTTTTTTGAGGTCTCTGATCACTGCATATGAATTTTTTTGGCATCAGATTTCTTTTTCAATCTCATATTGATAGTCCTGTTTGATATAAATATGTATGTATGCTCTTTTTATTTTGTGCAGGCTGAATGATGTTGCTGATTGTAGTGTTAGACAAACCTTGTGTTTTGACAGTTAAAGTAGCATATCTGCTTATATTAGGGGTTCTCCAACAGAATTGAACTGTTCTTTATATTGAAGCCCACAAGCAGTACAGGAATTTGGCTGGCATAAGCTGTAAAAGAAGATAAAAAATTACAAACAGGCATCTTGGTAAATGCCATGATTAAGAGAGGTACAAAAAAATGAAGGGGAGGTAAAATGCCACTGAAGGACTCAAATGAGGCCGCAGATGTCACACCTCTCTTAAGATAGATGCCACTAAGGCAACTTTCTATGGTTGTGCTAAGAGTTTAACTTTTGGGAACACAGCAGTGTTGCTAGTTTATCCTGTCAAAGTATTGCAATTCATTCTAGGATTGGTATTTGTAACTCTAATTTGATTATTTTACCCCATAAATCAATGTGGATTGAAACAGTTATATATAGATATCTTCAGCATTAGGCTTTGTGATTTCATTTACTTACGCTCATGAATCTATAGGAATACTGCGAAGTACTTCTTCATGTCTCCTCCCCCACCCCCCCCCCCCCCCCCCCCCCCCACCCCACACCCCCCGCATGCACGATGTTCATATTAACAAAAGAAAAAAAAAGAATACAAGATAACCAAAGCTTAGCAGCTAATATTTAGTTCACTTCTATTTGTTTCAATAGAAATTAGGAAAATTAAGCAATTACTTGGGGCCTTGCATAGCGGATTATAAGTACCATTGCTAGAATTCCAAGCCACCAAATTTCTTTGGGACATTTTGTTGAACAGGTACCTTGCAGATTCTTTTAAAAGCAGAGTGTCAACTTGAGGCACCACTTAGGCCTCAAGGAATTTGCTCATATGAAGAGCTATTTAAAAGAGCTAATTTATCCACTCATTCTTTAGTCATTACATAAATCGTTACTAGGCAAAAGAACAAAAGATAAATTTGTAGATATTTAACTTTTACACTGATGCCATCTATTGGACCTCATGCTGGCAACATCCACATCTAACTCTGAAGAACTTAACATCTGGAAAACAGATCAAACTTGTTTTAACACTAGTACACACTATAGTGTATTACAAAATACATTCTCATTGTTATTAAAGAGTGCTAGTTTTAGAAAAATGACTGTATTATATGAGAGATGTCTAAAACACATGTAAAAAGTAGTATATTGAATATGAAACTGCATAATAAAAGAAGACATTACTAAGCAAAAATCTCAATCATAAACATTAAACGAGATGCAAATATAATCTAACCAAGAAAGCTGAATAGTTGATTTATTGTCACAGATGACTTAGAACAAAAGACGAGATAACAAATCCCGTCTTTCACTAAGATTTCAAATAACTATCCCAAATTACAATCAAGTTTGCAAATGTTACAAACTAACATTAATACAGCAGTTAAGCATATGACAAAGTGACATTAATCTTTAAGCATATGTAACATAGAAAAGGTATTAAGTATGCTTACCCATGAGAAATGTGAATACCTGGAGTGGGAAACTTGTTCCCTATTAGAACACAAAATACAGTCTTTGTCTTTCCATCTCTTAGTTGTAGCATCAATGCTCAAAGCATGAATGATTAAAGGGCTGATAATTCATTGACAATATATATTACTGCTTGAAGGGGAAGGGAAGAACCATTGAGCTAACTCAGATTTACAAAAAGAAATATCCACTTAGAAAAGAACATCGGATGTGTGTGTGTGTCTATAGCATTCAGGAAAAATCATAGTTAAAAATTGTGAACATTGGGTTCAATAAAGGCTTTTTTTTTTTTTTTTTGGGAGCAAAAGAACCCTTACAAGTAATATTCTCCCCTAAAAAAATAAAATAAAGAATGAATATTTTTTTTTTCTTTTACCAAAATAATAAGGCTATTGCATTTACGTGGAACTCTCTTGCCATTTCTCTTTTTGGTCTTGTATAATTAACTATGACAAGAGGAAATAAACAACCTTAAAATTTACAATGAAACATTAGGGGAAGAAAGAAAATATTTTTCAAGGATGCTGGGAAAGAAAAGGACCACCCACTTGTTGAACCCATCTAATTGGGTCTAGTACCACAACCTATCCTGCTAGCATATGGATCATCTCTCTTTGACATTCCATCAATCTTCTATAGTTATGATTGTTGTTATCATTATTTCATAACTCACATTTCCCAACCCACAAGCATATTTACCCACAAACCCTAGAGAGTACCATCATCATGCAGCTTGCTATGGACTATAGTCATGTTCTGCTAGCCCTTCTCAGAAGTCAGAAGAGCTCCATCAACTACTGTAATACATCTTGAACAATTGCTGGTGTTGTTTGGAACTCCTGCCATATATTTTGATGAGAAGAAAGGTCCAAATTTAGAAATTTAGCAACAAGGTAGGCAGCTCCAGCAGCAATATAATGAGGTTTAAATTGAAGCCACAGTGAGCTTCGAAGCCAACTAAAAATGCAACAGGTAGAATATTTTCCAAGAATCTCTGTAGATTGCTGATAGAGTACCAAAACTATAGCAAACAAGTTACACTCATCTAGATAACACACCAAACTCCGAGGAAAAATTCTGCTGCAAGGGCTTTAAACTCCAGAGACATGCAATTCAAATGAGAAAGCAAATAAGAAGTAACAGCCAATAGCAATCAAACCTCTCAAGGCACATGCCAATGTCTTCTGCTTCTGAATAGGCTGGTTGAAACACATGCTTTCATGCTAATAGAGCATGCATATAATCCCAACTATAGAGTACTGCCCAAGATCCTCTATTGGAAGCAATATTGCTTGGTAGGAGATAAAGCTAGAAGCATCATTTATATCATAGTGAAGACAAAATATTAGGCACAACTTCTATGCAACTTCTATATCAAGAATTAATATTCAAATTTAAGAAATTTAGTTCAATTTTGTACCATTTGCGGTACTATTGTAGAAAAAGAGAAAATGAACATGTTTGTACATATATATATAGACACGGAGTATGGGCTTTGGCTGCCCATGTTGCACCCAGAGATGCTCAAAAACAGCATTCAAAGTATCAAATTCATCTTTAATCCAGAGTTCCATGAATTGTAGATTCCAATCATATAAAAGATTATGAAGTAAAATCCTTTTTAGTTTGTTTCTTTAATTTTCTTGAAAATCAAATCCATCTTATAAACTTTTTTCCCAATTGATGAGCAAATTACTTACCAAGAAGTCCAGTATAGTAGGAAAGGGGCACATCAATGTAGTAAGTAAAGGTTCTTCACCAACACTTCTTTTGAACCCTCTGACACCTTCAAGGTTAACCTACTTGTGTTAAAGTACATGTCCGTTTCTTTGGGATTGCCATCTATGTAGTCTCTAGCTAGAATGGAAATAATTAACAACTAATTGAACATTCATAATATCACAATCTAGAAACAGGTAAATTGGATATAGAATACTTCGATTACAAGTTCATTCAGTGATAAACAAAATAAAGGTCAATGTTGATACAACCCAGTAGTAAGTTCAAATACACAATAAAGAGAACCCCAATTTACATCTACACTACCATTCCAAAATCAAGTATCTGCATGCCTGACAAAAATTCAAATATTGTCGTTAGATACCAAAAGCCAAAACATATGTACTAATCTACGCAACTTGGCTAATTGATACAATCATGGCATTTTATATAAAAGCATCACTTACCTAGTTTGGATCATTACTGCTTGTCGAAGCCCCATGGGAAAGTGGACATCTTTTACGGTTATGCCTATGTTGATGACACAGTCCACAGCTTTGCTTTTGTTGAATCTCCCTCAAGTCAGAATCTGGCCTTCGGCTTCTTGGTTCTCACCGGACCCCATCCATCTCATTCCATATCCTAGACGCCAAAGGTCGACCTTTGCCCCGCAACAGGTTTGGGTCAAGCACCCACTTTGGACCGTCCACATCCCTCCAAAATGAGTTTGACTTTGGCACCACAAATGCATGTGAGTAGGTGAGAATGGCGTTGTTCAAACTATAACATGGGTCAATATATGTAGTTGCATCTTGCCCCAAGTGCTGAAGAGCTTTAATTGCATGTGAACAAGGGATCTTTCGATTTTGCCACTTTCCACAATGACATGTTCTGTCCATTAGGTTTACTTCATGGCTATGGTGTCCCCCTGCAGAGCTATGGATGTTGTATGCAGTAATTACTTGATATATACCATTCATATAATTAAACGCATTTATATGGTGGCCAAGAGATTTTTGTAGGTTTTGTCCATAGATTTTTAAGGCATATTCACTCCATACCTTGCCCTATGAGAGATCATGAGTAATTTCTTTGTGTCGATCATGGAAATACGCAACAAGTTTGCAATGAGTGAATTCAACCATTGCAGCAATGGGTAGGCCACGGGCACCTTTCAGTACTCCATTGAAGCACTCCGAGACATTGGTTGTCATAGCCCCATAACGGTATCCATCATCATGTAGCTAGGTCCACATGTCTAGATCCTCTTTCATTAGATATGTGTATGGCATGATGGATGAGTCGGGTTCACTTTCCTGCCGTTCAGTTCTCCATTTCTTCCTAAGGGCCTCAATCTCGGCTTCCTTGATAGGTTGCATGTACAACTCAAACTTAGCTTCCTGAGTAGTATACCCCGCTTTCAAGGCCAATGACTTTAAAGTGGCATCTTGAAAATGCGTGTTAAAGTTGCTAGCAACATGTCGAAGGAAATATCTATGAACTACTCGTAGTCGTCCATCATCATCTATAGGCCAGTTTGCAATTGCGTTTTGAATACCCTTATGTCGGTAAGAAATTATGAAAATGTCCTTATCTACTATCACATCTTCCAGTGAGATCCTAAGGCGTTCTAAAAACCACCTCCAACTAGGCCTTGACTCTTTGTCCACAACGGCAAAGGCGAGAGACAAAACCTTGTTGTTGGCATCGGTGGCCATTGCAATTAACGACACCCCTCGATATTTACCATACAAATGAGTCCTATCAATACTGATCACTGGCTTACAATATCTGAATCCTTCAATGCATGGAGCGAAAGCCGAAAATACATAGCGCAATATTGTATCACCGAACTCGTCCCTGGGTATGGTGTGCCACCAGTACCGGGTGCCAGTTTCTTGATCCAAGTATGCCAACAATAACTTTCTCAACTTTTGGTAAGACTCTTCCCAATCCCCAAATACCTTTGCAATAGCTCGTTGTTTCGTATCCCATATCTTATAGTAAGAAAGTTTATGCCCATAATACTTCCCTTTAATGAAATCTATGAGGTGATAAATTGTTGCCGTGTGTTTTTCTTGCAACAATGGAACAAATTCTGCTGCAAGAAAATTACAATCCATCATTCTACCATCAAGGGCCGTGGCAAGGGGTATACAACTGTGAGGACCCCTATAAGATGTGACCATCCATAATCCATGTTTAGGCTTCTCGACTGCCCCAACGTACCACATGCATGACTTATCGACGCATTTCATAAACAATCTACTTCTGGTCAACCTACTAGTCACAATGTTTCTATTATGCTTTGCGGCATAAATTGTTAGTGCACGTTTCACCGCCTCTTTATTCGCAAAAATCAACCCTTTCGTAAAATTCATGTCCGCATTCCAAGAAGAACCAAATGCTTGCTGAGCAACTTTAGGATCAACCATATTTTCCCAAGTATTTTCATAAAATGATGAGGCAGGAGGTTCATAAACGAGGGTCGCATTTGTAACATGCTGAACTCTAACAGTAGCGTCCGCATCATCTTCATCACATTCAGTCATATCATTAACATGAGGAATGAGAGTAATTTCATGGTCATCAACACCCCTGTCAAAGTCGTCTCTCTCATTCCTCTCTTCGTACTCATCTCTATCGTCAATCTCTTCCCCAATACAGTCTTCGTCTTAATCTTCATCTTCAACTACTGGAATTGTAAAGCATTCGCCTCGATGTGTACAAAATTGATCTTCATATCTATTTCCAGGTTCGCTCTCAATTGTTGTTGGTGTCTCTTGAAAAAAGGGTGTATAGCCTCCCAATGTGGTGCATCGATCATCTAGGACTACAAACTGTAGAGATGTAGTTGTTTGTACAATTTTCTCTACACCGACTTCCATACGCGGCTGCAAACTGACGTACAACTCAAAATCTGCTACCTTTTCCCATTTTTCCATCTTACTAAACATAAATTACACATGTTTGTCCTCTGTTATCGCCATATATCTGTAATTAATGCATTGATTAAGAACTTCATGTGGAGAACGGAAAGTAATATGTATGTCATGCAAAGCAGGGTTCACTTGCAACTCGTCCATAATTTTTACTTTCAAATCATTCAGGGTCTTTAGCTTACGGTGTATCATCATATAGTAGCACTGGATACCCGAACCTTGAAACATCAATCCGTCATAAGGGTAGGCATTGCTAAGGGGTTCACCGTAGTATATATTTATATGGATCATTGTCAACCTATAGATCATCAAGTGCAATAGTATTAGTGACAAATTTATACCGCTCAATCAACATCAATCACAAAACTTTGCGTATGAAATGCCAACAATACTAATCTCAACCAAATTTGCATACACTCACCTTAGGTCATATACAAAAATAGTCATTACCAATTTCATATTCTTTTAAAATTCCAAATCATTCTAGGGGCATGAGTTTCAAAACCCATTCAAATAAGTTCTCATGAACAAAAATATTATATACGTCTTATCCATTGAAATCTTTGTTACAAATCTTAAATAAATATATCTTGAAATAATTTATGGTAACAAGACTACAAATATCTTAGGTATCAAACTCATAATACATTTCATATCCATCATAAAGACCTAAAATTACTAAATATTCCTAACAGTTGATCACAATATTTAGCACTAAATGTTCCCATCATATCCACAAGGGCCTCACAATATCCATTATATATATTTTTTCTTAAGTAGATTCATGATCTTATATAAATGTGTCCAAATATTTAGACAATAGTTTGGCGGTAAGTAATCAAGTTCATCATTCAATTGAGCACTAATGTCAAACTCAAATAGCTTCACTTGTCATGATTAAATGCAAGCTATCAAAATAAAAGGACTTAACAAAACCAATTTTAAGATATGACTGGTTTTTTGGACATAACATGAGTCATACTATGAACGTGATTACACTTTTTATAATCAATCATAATATTAATTTCAAAAAAAAAAAATAGCAAATAATCACAGTATACTAACAAAAAAAATAATCACAATATACTAACAAATAAATTAATCACTAACAAATACATTAATCACAATACACTAACAAATAAACTAATCACAATATCTAACAAATAAATTAATCACTATACTAACAAATAAATTAATCACTACAACAAATATACTAACAACTAAACTAATCACCCTCTCAAAAAAAAAAAAAAAACTAATCATAGTAACTAACAAATAAATTAATCACTACAACAAATATACTAACAAATAAACTAATCACCCTCAAAAAAAATAAAACTAATCACAATATACTACCAAATA
Source organism: Quercus lobata (assembly GCF_001633185.2). Taxonomy (NCBI): domain Eukaryota; kingdom Viridiplantae; phylum Streptophyta; class Magnoliopsida; order Fagales; family Fagaceae; genus Quercus; species Quercus lobata. Next base: position 43,659,452 of record NC_044907.1, on the reverse strand, counting down.
AATTAATCACTACAACAAATAGATTAATCACAATGTTTACACTAACAAAAAAAAAAAAAAACATAACTTTTCCTAATATGTTGTCAATTTTTCTTAAATAAAAAAACTAGCAAATAATCATAATTGTATACCTGAGATGTTGTGAACTTGTGTGAGATGAGTGTAAGTGAGTTTACTGAGCAAGTGGAGTGAAGTTTACTTAGAAAGTGGAGTGAAGAACTGAGAGGTGTATGAGTTCAGAGTGTAGTGAGACGGTCAAAGAGGGAAAATAGGCCCCAGCTGGGACCCACGGCAACACGTGGAGTGTTAGGGACCATTTATAGAAATCGAGTCCAGCAGGCTCGATTTCCAGCTCAGACACGTGAACGTCAGAGGAGATGGGACATAGAAATCGAGTTCAATGAACTCAGTTTCTATGCTTGGAAACTGAGTTCATTGAACTCAATTTCCTACTTTGTCCAGCTCAACTTTCTGGGTAAATCGAGTCCACTAGACTCGAATTGTTAAATATGAAATAAGTTTGAAATGTTACCTAACTTATAATATAGTATAGGTTTTATAGTTATTTTTTAAATAAGTCCTCTGGCTCAATAAGTAAAGAAATGAAAAACCCAATTCTCAGAATTTGTTTCTATGATTATAGTGATGTTTTTCAAGAAGCCATAATAGGTAAGCTTTACAGGTCGGAATAGAAGACTCTTATAAACAGAACATTACGGTTATAGACCTAAAATTCAAGCTTTACTTTCTCTCTGGTGCTTTGGGCTTTGATGTGAAAATGAAATTTCTGAAACAGAGAGAGAACCAACCAATAGGTGCAATGCAAGTCTGGACTTTTTTCACATTGAGACAGAGCCTTTAATCGTAGAAATTACATAACATAGATCATAATTACGCTAGCTGTAGAAGTAGAATAGTCGCCTCGGCTCTCAACTCTTTTCACCTTTTAATTCTAAATGATTGGAAAAGTTTATTTTTGTTTTTTGTTTTTTTTTGTTTTTTTTTTTTTTTTTTATATTTTAATTTTTAACTAATTTTAGCTACTAGATTCTGAACGAAAAAGGAAAAGAAAAATCATTTTAGTTAGAGTAGTATTTTAATTTTTAATTCTTTTATTATTATTTTTTTTTCTTTGAGAAAGAGGTAAGCTCTTATAAATTAAGAAAAATCAGTTTGGAATACCCTTTCCAAATCAAAGAGTAGTTCTTCTACCCAAACATCTAAACCCGTAGATGAAATTGCTCATCTGTTGAGGGCGTGGGCTAACTTATTCCCACCTTGACGCACATGACTAAACCTACAAAACTGAAACTGACAAGCTTGACGACGTGCCTCCTCTACCACATTTCTATACAACGTGTTGCAACTGACCGAAGAGTTCAAAGCTGAAACCACCCGGAGACAATCTCCCTCCATCATCACCTTAGAGAGACTCAGTTCTTGTGCAAAAAGAAGTGCTCGATGAGTTGCCATGGCTTCTGCCATCTCCACAGAAAATGGAAGAGGAATCCTCTAAGATAATGCCGCAATGATCTCACCTTCTTTATCTCGAATCGCCACTCCAATGCCTGCACAACCAATATTCTCAAATAAGGCATCATCAAAATTCACCTTAAAAAGTCCTTCTAGAGGCTGAGACCATCGAACCTGAGCACCAGAACCTCTCGGCAACGCAACAATACTACACAGATTAAGGAATTCTCGAACCAACATGACAGCCCTCTCACCCACTTCATGCAACGGCCAAGTGGATTGATGCTCCCTCAATCTGTTTCGCCTCTGCCACAAACACCATGAAATAGTTGAAAACAGAGCTACCTGAAATTCTGAAGCAGTATCCAAGACTTCCTCCAATAATTCAAAAAAACTCCTATACTGTTTCTTATAAAATCGGACAAAATGAATGTGGGATTTCCACACAGCACGGGCATGCTCACACAACCACAAACAATGAATTAGAGATTCCGAATGCTCATCACATATTGGACAAGAAGCTTCCACAGGTACGTGATGATATCGAAGATTTTGCTTGGTAGGTAAAGAATCACGAGTAGCTCTCCAGATGAAGTGTCGAATCTGATTCGGAGTTTTGATCTTCCAAATCCCCTTCCAAACCTTGCTCTACCCATCCTTTGAAGATGACCCTGGATTAACACTCCTTGCATTAGATTCCAACAAAAGATAAGCGCTCCTCACACTATAATCCCCAGTAGGAGTGAAAGGCCAGATCAACAAATCAGCTACGGACTCATCACTCTCTGGGATTCTTCAGATCAAGTCCGCCTCCCAAGGTAGAAAAAGCCGTTGCGTTAGTTTGGAGTAGTATTTTAAATCTCTAAATTACTACTGTATCTTAAAGTAGATTATGTTAATCACTTAAATATTTACTCAAATAAAATGTAATATTTTTTATAAATATTTTAATGAGAATAAATAAATAAATGATTGATTATTAATATTTTCACATGAAATATATATATATATATATATATATATATGCGTGTGGATTTTAGGCTTTTAGCCACAATTCATTCGATTTTTTTATTACTTTTAGTTAATTGTGACTCTTAAGGACGTGAATTAAAATGATTGGAAAATTTCAAGGCATTAATTAAACTTTTTAAAATTTTAAGATTTTTTTTTTTTTTTTAAAGTTTAAAACAAGAAAATGTATTTGTTAAAGAGAGTGTGGTTTTGTATATTGTAGTTTTGTATATAGCTAGTTGAACTACATGTAGTATAGAGTAGCAGTACATGATATGGCATGTCGTTTATGCAGTAGTTATAGATTAGTTAGTTACTCTGTTTTTAGTTTTGCCACTTGTCCTTATGGTATTGGTTAGATAAGTATTTTGTTATTCTGTTACTCTTTCCCACCATTCATTTCTGCTCTCACTATATAAAGGGCAGAGTTTTATATTTATGATATGATAAATCATTCACAAATATCTCTTTTCCTACTCTCTCTCTCTCTTCCTTTTTTGTGTGATTCTCAATCCACCATTGTAGGACCTTGAGTTTGTGTGTGATTTCAACATGGTATCAGAGCCAAACTAATTCAGAGAGTCTTCAATCTGGTATTCTTTGAGCTTCTTAGTTCAATTTCATTCTATTTTCTTAGTGCTTTCTCTCAAATCAAGAAGAAATTTTCTCATATGTATTTCTCTTTATTCCTATACTAAGCTTTTCTTCTAAATCTTGATTTCTTTCTGCACACAATAGCAAATTGAAATCTTGATTTCTTTTTGCATACAATAGCAAATTGAAATTCTTGATTTAGGGTTTTCAATTGCTTGATTGTGGATTCTATGATTGCTTTCTTATTCATCAAGATCTTGTATTGATTCTTGGATTTGATTGATCAACAAGTTTCTAAGTTGATTCTTTGTGATCAAGTGTCTTGATTTGTTGAAAATCAATTCTTGTTGTTCTTCTGTTGATTTATGGTTTAGGATTGTGAATCTTGATCTCAATTGTATCTATTCTTGCTACCCAACTGCATTAAGTATGGCTGATAGTGCTTTTAGTGCATTTGTCCCAATTGTCCAACCATGGAAAAATGCCTCTAGATAACCCTGGCATGTCTCTTGTTGTTCAGCATCTCATTGAGGAGAATTATAATACTTGGAGTAGAGCAATTCTCATTTCTTTAGATGTCAAAACCAAGACAGGCTTTATTGATGGTTCTATACCAAAGCCTCAATCAATTGATCATCCATGCTATGCAACTTGGTGCAAATGTAACAGTACAATTTTGACTTGGTTGTTCAATTCTATCTCTAAAGATTAGCAACCTAGTGTAGTGTATTTCAAGAAAGCAAGGGAGGTCTGGCTTGACCTGCAGTATAGGTACTCACAAGGCAATGTTCCTCGAATTTTTGAGTTAAAGAAGGAAGTCAGTTCTTTGACTCAAGAAAATTTGACCATCAATGCCTATAACACCAAGTTTAAGGGACTCTAGAATGAGTTTTCAAACTACAGAACCTGTACTTGTGGTCATCAAGTGGAGGATTGTACCATGTCCTTCTTGATAGGGCTGAATGATACTTATGTAACAGTAAGAGGACATATTCTACTTATGGATCCTATTCCTTCATTGAGTAAGGTCTTCTCTCTTTTACTTTAAGATGAGAAGCAAAGGAAGGTTGGTGCTGGAAAGAGAGTTGAGATTGACATAGCATCAGCATTGGCAGCCAAGAGTAGTAATGCTTATGCTAAGAATTCCACCAAGTCTAAGTCTAAGTCTAAGAGGCCTCAATGCACTCATTATGGTGCCATGGGCCATGTGGTTGAAAAGTACTATAAACTACATGATTACCCTCTTGGTTATAAATTCAAAAACAAAGGTCAATCAGCTTGTTCTTCGTTATCCTTTGCTAGCAATGTTGTTGCTATTGAGGATAGTTCAAGTGAAGTTGTCAATCTCACTTGTGCAGAATATCAACAATTGATTGGTCTGTTGAACTCTCAATCCCATTTTGGTACTCAAGCTCCACCGAAAGTGGCTGCAGATACTCACCAAGTTGCCAATATCTTCACTCAGCCTTCACTTGGTCTTCAAGGTTATTAGTTGTCAGGTATATGGTCTTCCCCATCTTTAGAATATTCTATCTTCTCTTCAACTGTCAACACCTCACATGTTAGCTCAACTGATTGGATTCTTGATAGTGGAGCCACTGGCCACATGGTCCACTCACTTCATTTCTTGAAGTCCATTACTTCTTCACTTGAGAAATCTATTAGATTACCTAATGGAAACTTGGCTAAAGTTACTCACATAAGAACTGTACAAGTGTCTACCACCTTAATTTTGGAGAATGTGCTTTGTATCCCCACTTTCTCTTTTAATTTTGTTTCTATAAGCAAACTAACCCAAATTCTTCCTAATGTTGTATTTTTCTTTCCTGTTATTGTTGTATTTTGGAAGATGATTGGATTGGGTAAAAAGCAAGGAGGCCTTTATACACTGTAGGGTTCTTCTCAAGTTGCTTTGCCAAAGTCTGTCTCTAAGGTTTTATCCAAGTTTTCCTCTTATTTTCCTGCAAAAAGTGTCAATTCTTGTAATTCTACTTCTACAGTTAATACTTTTAGTCTATGGCATTGCAGATTAGGCCATCATTCTTCACAAAGATTAGCTTTGTTGAAAAACATTGTACATGAAATCAAATCTTGCAATGTTAATAAAGCTTTTGACTGCACTATTTGTCCTTTAGCCAAGCAAAACTAGTTACCTATTCATCAGTCTGTCAGTGTTTCTTCATCTTGTTTTGATTTAGTTCATGTTGATATTAGGGGACCCTACTCTACTCTTTCTTTAAATGGTTCTAAATATTTTCTTACTTCGGTGGATGATTGTTGCAGATGCACTTGGGTTTTCTTTTAATGAAACAAAAATCTAACGCATCCTTTTTGATTTGGTCTTTTTTTTTAATATGGTTCTTACTCAGTTTAAAACTCCTATAAAAGTTTTCAAAACTGATAATGGGCTTGAATTTGCTATTACTTTTTTCTATGTGTGAGAGTGCCTTTTTTTGTGACACTTAAGCCCAAGGATCCTGGGCCTAAATAAGTTGTGGTTTGGTGGATCGGGCTTTGACTCACCGCAGCTAACAGGCTGTTTAAGAATCAAGTAATGCACAGGGCACACTTCCTACAATACACATAAAATGACAAGCAAAGATATTCATATTGAAAGACACATCAAAACAGCAAAGTAAATTGCAGAGAACAGGATCAACAAAAGAGCACAAAACAATGTTATAAGGATCCTTAAATCAGTGAGACATATTTCATTAAGATTTTCTTTGTTATGGTTACAGTATGCTTACTAAGACGTGATACAAGGTTCAAGCAAGCTCAAAAATTACAGTCTTGAATGGCTATTTCAAACTTCAAGACTTGCAAAGTTTAATTCTTTTTGAATCCGAGTATGTGCAATAGTGGCTTTCACAGGATATCGGGAAACAATGTTATAAAATTTCCCTCCGTTTTCTCTTCTTTTTACAAAACTTTATTGATAGTTTTTCCTCTTAAAAATCTCCTCCTTTTCTTCGTAACCTCCCCCTCCTTTTATAGTGAAATTCTGGAATCCCAGGGGAACCGTTGGTTCCCCTGTTTCGTCTTATGGTTAACAGAGCCTATACCGTGCCCATCACTCAACAAGTTCTATTCCCTGTTTTTTCATTCTTTCCCTCTTTTTAGCTTTGATTCCTTTGAAAGTCCATGGCTGGTTACCTACTTCGGGATGTACTGAGGTATGCCCTTCTCGATCTCACCGTTTAGCAGTTCTCCCTTTTTGCCTTTTTTCCCATCCGGACAGAATCCCATTCTGCCGATTTGAAAGTCGTTTGTTGCCATTCCCCTTTTCGTACTTCTCCATTCTGGTTCCCCGAGATGCTTCCCACTTGCACCATGAGAGGTCGCTAGTTATTTCCTCTCTTTTTTGCTGAGTCTTTTGGTGCTTGTGGCTTCTACTTTGTTTCTTATTTTCTTTTCTTGTCCTTTTCTTTCGAACTGTCTTAATCTTCCTTTGACTGTGCTTATGCACCTGGAAGGAGTCGCACCTCTTGGTGGTTGTTGAGGATCCTTGCTATTTTTCTTTAATCTCTTGCCGTGGGTTTCTTTTCCTTCTTGATGCTTCTTCTTTTGGGTTTCAAGCCTCTTAGGCCTGCCATTTCTTTTTCTTTCGTGGTCCCCTTGCACCTGCTTCCTTGGGCTTGGCTTATTTTCTTTTGGGCTTGGCTTACTTCTTTGGGCTTGGGCACTGTGATCTTTTTTAGACCCCAACACTATGCTTCTAAAGGAATCATCCATCAATTGTCTTGTGTTGAAACTTCACAGCAAAATGCTGTGGTTGAAAGAATGCATCAGCATCTTCTTAAGTGTTGCTAGAGCATTAAGGTTTCAAGCAAATTTACCTTTGAAATTCTGGGGGGATTGTGTTTTAACTGCCACATATCTCATCAATAGGCTTCCTAGTCCTCTCTTACATGATTTTACTCCTTATGAGAAACTCCTGGGTCATCCTCCTTCTTATGGTCATCTTAAGTCTTTTGGTTGCTTGTGTTATGCTTCCACCTTGAGTAGAAACAAAATCAAATTTGATCTTAGAGCTAAGGCCTGCATTTTCCTTGGTTATCCTTTTGGTACAAAGGGTTATAAGTTGTATGATTTGGCCACTAAATCTAGTTTTTCTATCTAGAGATGTTATCTTTAAAGAATCTATTTTCCCTTTCAAGGATTGGCTATCCAAATCTACACCTATATCTCTTCCTATTTCTCATTCCATGTTCCCATGTTAACCTTTAGTCCCAGATGTTGTAGAATTTTCTGTTCCTTCTGTTTCTACAGAATTTTCACCTCCTCTCACTTCAGTCAACATTACTGTTCCTCTTGATGAGTTTCCAAATCTTGTCCACACTGATCTAGTTACCTTTGATCTTGATCCTGATCCTGATCCCATTTCTTCTTCCACACCTGTGGTTCCAATAGTTAGAAGGTCTACCAAACCTCATTAACCAGCTACATACCTTCATGATTATCACTACAATCTTGCTTCTACTTATGGTGGGCCTTTTTGTGTTTTTTAGGCTGGACTATTTCTTACCGCGCTGTGGCCCAATAGTTCTGGGGCAGGAGAGTTAGGACTGGCTCGATTGAAACTCACCTCAAGCCAGCTTATGTGCAAGCTAGGATCCCTTCACCAAGATATTAATCACTCACTTATGGTAGAAGACACTGTTAGAAAAAATGTTATGGCAAGGGAGCACATAATATGATAAAGATATGTCTACTGCCAACAAAAGATAACACTTAAAACCATTTTCTTAGCAATGAAACACGACTATGTGAATATAATAGAAGTATGGTTAATGCTTAATTAATCACTATAAAAGAAGGGAAAGGGGATTAGTCTGCCGTACTTAGTTCCTTAGCAAATTAAGTCTAAGAAGGAAACCAGTCTCCAATGTGAGCAATCTCACAGGAAAATCCTGCCATAAAAATTGCTTACTTTGAAAGAATGGACCTAAATGGCTTAATTCCAAATGTTCTAACTTGCTAGAGAGTAGGCTATTGAGAGGGAGAGAAGGGAATAGCCTATTGGTGCATGTCTTATCACTCTCTTGTTTTCTCACTTTTCTTTTAAACACTCTCTGTTTTTCTGTCGTTTTCTTTCTTGCTGTTTTTCTCCCTCGTTTCTTTTTACTTCCTACCCTTCCGTCCTTGTTTTATTGCCCCTTACTGTGCATAGCTAAGGCCATTTTATACTTCTTGCTGTGATGAGTTTTACTGTTTTACCCCTCAACTACTTTTGGCCTAGTGTGGGTGTCCTTTCGGGCCACGCACTGGCTTGCCGACTGCTCAGCCAACACCATTACCCTGCACTAGCCGCGCCCCGTTTTATTCCCAAACAAAGGAGTTTTTGTTTTATTTTCTTGCCTTCCATGGCATTCCCATTCGGATAAGAATTGGGTATTCTCTCTTACTGTTTCCTATGGTATGCATCTAGTGATTCTAGCTCATCTTCCCCCTTTTGGGTGGTATGTCATCCTAGTAGGACATTTCCCCCAAAATAGTTTTGAGTAGGAATCCCAGAATAGACTTTCCCCTTCTCCCCACCATCAGACCATACCTTCTCTTACCTCTAATCCATGGCCCATTATGCCTGTAGTGGTTGGGTACAAGTGGGTGATGACTGAGCCTTGTACATGCTCCACTCCTATGTGAATCTATGACTTAATTGTCGTTCATGCGTTTGCCATGGCCTGTGGATTAGTTTGGTTCTTCTGTGCATCCTGTTGCTTATTTTTAACCCTTTGTGGGGTGGAAGAGTCACTGGGTCTTCATTCTCTACATCTCATTTCTTCCCTGGGTTGGGCTTTGCTCAGGTATGGGTCCTTCCTTCTTCAATCTAGCCCCTGCCTTCTTTGTGGATCGGTTGACACTTCTGCCATGCCGCTCCGTTACTTTTGCCATGTTAGCATTTAACTTGTGCTTGTTCGGTCTCTTTTGGGCCTGCCATATACTTTTTCCTTTTACTGAGTTCACATTGCCCAGTGCTTCTGCTAGGCTTATTTTAATACTATCTTGGGCTTCCTTGGCCCATTCCATTACTACATTCCCATGGGCTTTGGTTAAATCTTTTGGGCTTCCCCGGCCCAATTACCATACCATTTACTAATTCCTTTCTTTAGGCTTCTTTGTCCCATTTCTGCTTGCTTTCAATTTCTTATGATACCCATGAGCTTACTACTTCTTCCTCTGGGCTTCCTTGGGCCCTTTTACTTTTCTTTATGGCCTTCTTACTACTTTATAGGCCTGCGGACCATTATTCCTGCCATTCGGGTTAATGGTTTTTTTGTTCTTACCTTGCTAACTTTTCTTCCTTCATCCTTCTTATATTGTTGAGCTTCTTCTTGTTATTGGGCCTTCTTTTCCAAAAGTGGGCATCAACACTGCTCATGTATTGGCCTCAGCTTCTCTCACTCAGTCACATGACTCCATTGCTTTTGAATGTTCAGGTATTCTTTATCATCTTTCTTCAACCCTTTCATATAGTAAACTGTCTAATCTACATAGAGCTTTAGCCATTGCCTTAACCATTGCCAAAGAGCCAGATTCCTATGCTCAAGCCTTGAAAGATCCTTTATGGTAAACTGCTATGCAAGCTGAGATTGATGGTCTCCAAGCCAATCATACCTGGGTTATGACCAAACTTCATCCTAGAAAGGTTCTAATTGGGTGTAAGTGGGTGTCCAAAGTTAAATTCAAGGAAGATGGCTCCATTGAGAGATACAAGGCAAGATTGGTGGCTAAGGGCTTCACTCAAACTGAGGGTATTGATTTTTATGAGACTTTCTCTCTTGTGATGAAATTTGTGACCGTTAAAACTTTGTTGGCCCTAGTTGCTGTCTATGGTTGGTATCTATCTCAATTAGATGTCAACAATGCATTTCTCCACGGGGATTTGGATGAGGAAGTTTATATGGTTCCTCCTCCTAGATTTGGTAGCAAGGGGGAGGTGTGTAGACTTACAAAGTCACTCTATGGACTCACGCAGGCCAGCAAGCAATGGTTTGCTAAGTTATCATCCACAATTGTTGATCATGGATTCATCCAGTCTAAGTTAGACTATTTTGTCTTTACTAGGGTTAACAAAGGATCAATCATCATCCTACTGGTATATGTGGATGATATTCTAATCGTTAGCAATAATGTAGATGCTATGAATACCTTCAAACAATTCCTAGACAACAAGTTCAAACTCAAGGACCTTGCTAATCTGAAATATTTTCTAGGCCTTAAGTTGCTAGGACTACAAAAGGATTGTATTTATGTCAAAGGAAGTACACCTTGAAGCTTTTATCTGATACTGGTCTATTAGCTAGCAAATCTGCAAACACTCCTATTTAACAATCTGCAAAGTTCAACAGCTTAGTTGGTGAAGATGTTCCAGATCCTTCTTTATACAGAAGATTGATAGGAAAGTTGCTCTATTTAACTCTCACAAGACCAGACATCTGTTAGTCAGTGCACAAGTTAAGCCAATTCATGAGTGCTCCTAAAATGCCTCATTTACAAGCTATATATAGAGGTCTCAAGTACCTAAAGAAAACTCCTGGGCAGGGACTAATTCTTTTTGTAGGTTCAGAATTGAAACTTAAGTCTTACTGTGATGCTAATTGGGCAGCATTCCTAGACACCAGAAGATCCATATTATGTTTTTTGTGTTTTTCTTGGTGATTCCTTAATCTCTTGGAAATGTAAAAAGCAACAAGTTGTATCAAGGTTCTTTGCAGAATCTGAGTATAGGGCCATGGCCATAATGGCTAGTGAGATAGTCTGGCTTATAGCTGCGCTTAAGACTTTTGGGTTAGAACACAATCAAGCTACTTCTCTCTACTGTGATAGCAAGGTGGCTTTATACATTCCTGCAAATCCAGTGTACCACAAGAAAACAAAGCATATTGAAATTGATTGCCACTTCATTCAAGAGAAAATTCAAGATGGGGTGATTAAAACATTTCATGTTCCTACAAGACATCAAATTGTAGATTTCTTCACTAAGGCCCTTGGGCATAAACAATTCTTTTTCCTTTTGTCCTAGATGAACTTAGTAAATATATACAGTTCATCTTGAGGGGGAGTGTTAAAGAGAGTGTAGTTTTGTATATAGCTAGTTGAACTACATGTAGTATAGAGTAGCAGTACATGATATGACATGTTGTTTATGCACTAGTTATAGATTAGTTACTATTTTTAATTTTACCACTTGTCCTTATGGTATTGGTAAGATAGGTAGTTTATTATTTTGTCACTCTTTCCCGCCACTCTGTTCTCACTATATAAAGGGCAGAGCTTTATATTTATGATATAATGAATCATTCACACATATCTCTCTTCCTTCTCTCTCTCTCTCTCTCTTCCTTCTTTGTGTGATTCTCAATTCACAATTGTAGGACCTTGAGTTTGTGTGTGATTTTAACAGTATTTATAATAAAAATCGGAGTTTACCATGGAGAGGAGAAGAGAAGGAATTTCCCTCGAGCCAAATCGAGGGCTCCTTCCTTTGTTTCCTTAGCATGTGTAACTAAAGCTAAAGATACCTTATAGCAATTTATAATAAAAAAAATGGTAGAATAAAAAACGTTTGTTCAAAGGATCAATATTCCAAATAAAGAAAATTATATAATTTATTAAAGTCTTTAATAAAGGGTAGCTATCTTTAATAAAGGGTAGCTAATTGGAGTAAGGAGAGGATAGCCACTTAACACCATCATGATCTGTTTCAATTTTTAGTTTGCTTCCTAATCGCCTTCAATCATATTTCATAATGTAATAGCTTATATTACCGGCTTACCAGCTACTGTCAAACATATTATATAAGTTTAATATACGTTATTTTGCTTGTCACGTTAACACTTCATCCTTTCCAATGACATTTGACCCAACTAACACACTTGAATCTCCTTATTTTTGGTCTTCATATTAAGAGTGCAAATCTACTTTCCACGAGCCATGACCATGTTTCATTTGGTGACTACCTTTGCTATTAAGCTATCTTACAGAAATCAAGTTTCTCTTCAAATTTGGGTCTGGCCTAACACTCTGCATCTTCCATAGAGCTCCACTTAGTAGTATGATTCAAATATCACCCTTACCCGTTATATCCAAAGGTTCATCATCAACTGGAAGAAATTTTCTGAAATCACTATTGATGTAGTTCTCTATGAATTCTCGATGTGCAGCAAAAGGTGACCAATTACACTTAGAATTCTATGATTGACGACTACTTCTAAAATGGAAAAATAAAATAAAGTGCCTTGCTCTTGCACATGCACCATCCCAAATCTCACATACATCAAAACGCATGTGGCTAGGGCCCTAAAACAATAGTGCGGTTTGTCCTAGAGAATCCGTAGTCCACAAATGTTATACATTTGGTCCTTTTGTCTACTCTTGTTAAGTTTCAGGGATATATACAAAATTTAATGGTATTTTGAGATAGAAATAAAACCTAACGATATCCTTTTCGTCCCTAAATAATAGTTTAGAACTTTAGGTTCTATTTCCAACCCTAAAATATATTTTATATTTAGAGACATTGAAGAAAGTGGAATTTTAAGTATGAGAATAGAACTTTTTATATATATATATATATATATATATATAGAGAGAGAGAGAGAGAGAGAGAGAGAGAGAGAGAGAGAGAGAGAGAGAGAGAGAGAGAGATA